>NW_017387315.1:618909-799929 GCF_001636725.1 Cordyceps fumosorosea ARSEF 2679
CGGCGCTTGTAGCTGGTCGAGGCGAAACAATTGAAAGGGAGATGCGATGAAGTAATTAGCCCTCGGTAGATTACGGATGCAATTAAAGCAGGTTTTATTAAAAGTCTAACAAAATAAAAGCTATTTACAGCGTGTCACCGCCTCGCATACGCGCCCGAGTACGAGGACGAGCCCTGTGTTGCCTTGCTTCCCTCGACACCAGGCGCGCGCGTGGTCTTGTCGGTATCGACACCTCAATGTCTCCTATTTCATAATAGTCTTATCCTAGTTTGACAAGCCATCGCAGCGTCCAGCAATTATGTGACGGTCAAGCCGCCGTCAGCCAGTTGTCACGTGAAGCTATTCACAGTCATCAAGTACAAAAGCGTCGGCTTACACCGGTGTCTCTATTCATGGTCTGCATGCACCCTCTGCTCTGCAGATATCTACTTTCTTCACAAAAGAACCATCGTGCCATTCAATCCAGTTGAACCAACACACTCCTTTTTAAACCGCCGACGCGTCCGGGCGTCTGCACTCCGACGGCGCAAACACCCACCCCGTCAGCCTGTTCGCGATATCACTCGCATAGCACGCCGTCGCCGTGATCGGGTCTCCCAGTGCCGTCAGGTTCGCCGATCCCGAGTTGTACAGCCTCGACGCCGTGTAAAACACCCTCTCCTGCGGCGCCTTCGCCCCGCCCGTCATGTTCCTCGCCTTCACCAGCACCTGCTTCAGCCCATCCCCGTCCGCCGTGCCCGCCGCGCCATCCCTGATCATCAGGTCAATCTCCTCCTTCGGACACGGGTCCGCCGTCGCGCACGTGCCGTTGCCGTTGTGCGTCTGCATCAGCCCCGGGTTCTGCACCGCGTTGGACGTGGTCGGCGCGCGCACGCAGCCCGACGACTCCTGCATGACCGTGGCCAGGATGAAGCGGCGGTCCACGCCGGTCTCGACGGCCATGGCGTCGATGGCGGCCTTGAGGTCGGCGGTCTCGGCGGGCGAGTTGGAGGCGCCCCAGCCGTTGCGGACGCACGAGATGGAGAGGAAGGGCAGGTTGGCCTTCCACAGCTGCTCGTAGGTGGACCAGGAGGCGACGGGCGGCCAGCCGGCGGAGGCGGAGCCGTTGCCCTTGTAGAGCGTGTAGGTGTCGACGCAGCGCGACTCCGGGCCGGGCGGCGCCTCGGAGGGGGCGGCGGCGGCCGCGGCGGCGGAGGTCGCGGTGGAGGTCTCGGCCGCGCTGACGCCGGCGGCAGCGAGGTAGGTGAGGAAAAGGGCAATGCTCTGCATTTTGAAAGTGTACTAGTCTTCAAGGAAGAAGGAAGGAAAAATATAAAATGACTGTGGAGAACAGAATGGAAGGACACTGCACTGCAGGAAAGGATTGTTGGTTGGCTGTGTGCGAAGTTGCTTGCTTGCTGAGTTATCTCGAGACTCAACAAGACGGCATCACCAACTTTATATAGCCTCTTCACCACAACCTTAAGCCCCCAGTCTTCTCCCTCTTCTCCTCTTCTCCTCTTCTCCTCTTCTCAATGCTCTCCATACATGATGACTCGCGCTCACCCGACCGTCCCATCGAACCTCCCTCACCCAGCCGAGGGCATCCGGGTCGGTGGAACAGCGCTTATCCCTCGGAAGTTGGGCAGCCCGCTTGAAATTTCATTCTTCCTTATGCGCTGCAGAAAAGACAGCTTCACACAATTTCGCCCCCCCCCCCCCCCCTCTTGAGTATATTCTGTCATGCATGGTCGTCGCACATTTGACTTTGGACGTCTCAGCCCCTCACTCCCACGCTTCTGCACCAATAGGGTGCCGCAGGCCAGCCCAAAGAGGTAGAGGATTGCGACGAAATGGAAATACCGAGTCCAGAGTGGAAATCAGCTGCATCTTTTCCGTCTCTTCGTCTCTTCTCTTCGTCTTCTAGAAGACGGCACATCTCCAATCCTGTTTCGGTCCCCGGCCTCCGTCCATCGGTCAATCCGTGTCGTGACAGCTGGCGACGACGGCCAGTATGACGTAGTGTCCTCGAGTAAACATCTATCTTTACATATCTTTCATCTAGTTGGAGATTCTGCAAGAAGAAACCTCGCATATCTTACTTGAAGTGTCCCAGAATCAATGACTCTCGCAGCTCTCTCTGGCTGGCTGCATAGCTTGGACGAAATGGACGCCTCTTGGCCCCCATACTCCATAGTTACTCTCTCTCTCTCTCGCTGCCTTCCATAGCCTCCCCCAGGTAATTAAAGAAACATCACCTCTGCTTGTTCGACTCGGCCTCTCTCGGTCTCACCTATATGTGGCGGGCACATTTGGACCCTTGTTTGACGAGAACTTGGCCGCGCGCCCTCTCCCTCTCCAATCATCTCAGCATCCCCGCGCAACCGTGTCCCAGCGATTGGACCCCTTTTTTCTCCTTCCCTGGCGAGATGAATTACGAGCTATTAAAAACGTTTCAATAATAGCCACCTGCTATCGCCCAGATTGATGCGCCAACCTGTTTGGCGGAGACTTCATCTCACCACCTGACTCGTGCTTATCGCCGTTCGGCATCGGCGGAGGGTGCAACGACACTCGCTGCTTTACGCAGCCAGGGGTTGATTTGACATCAGATTCGCCTATTTCCGTCAGTCCAGCATTGATTTGTTTCGTATTCTACTCCAGTAGATAATGCTGCCGTTGGCCATTTCTTGCTCATATTCTCATGACATGTATTTAGAGCCAGCTCCCCTACGCACTTGATCGCATAATATTGCAGCCGCTTCGGAAAGCTACACTTCTCCATTCATCGCTTCACCCTCACCATTACAGCCAAGGCATATCGCAACTGTTGCATTGTGCTACTCGTCTCGGTTCACCATTTTCACGGGTCCGGAATAGCTCACGGCCAATAACATATACAAAAAGGACAGTGCGAACATGTAAACATAAATTGAAAAAACAAGCTCATTCATGCTCGAAGCGAATGTCCATTCCAACCAACGCCAGTTCCCTGCCTCAATCTTGGAGACATGAGCCGAGATCCGCCTCCCAAGTTTCATCTTTGGACAAGAAAAATAGACAGCAAAAACCGCAACCGTGTAAACCGCCACCTTCTAACGCCAGAAAAGGGATCCGTGATAACAAAAACCCTCCCATGCCAGTGCTCCATCTAAAAGAGACCCAAGGCTCGTGCCCATTACTAATAATATAGCAAAACAAGAAAAATGAACAAATGAAACGAAAGGTCGTAATTCTTTCAAGAAAAAACGTGTCGCGCAATGGATGCGATAAAGACACTTCTAGTTCTGGAACCAGTCGTCGTAGTCTTCTAATCAATCGCGCTGAATCTAGTACCCGGGCTGACCGGGCATCTTTCCCAGCGAATGCGACCCCATAGTCTTGGGCGGCAGGTGGTTGTGGCAAAATATTCGCTTGTTGTTCGCAGATGTCGACTTGGTGGCATCGATGCACAGAGTTGGGTCATCATAAGACTCAACCTGGCAGCATTCGATGTTCTTTATCCATCGGTTGTTGGCAACCTCCAGGATACTGATTCGCTTGGTCGGATCAGGGTTGAGCATCTGCAGCAGCATCCGGCGCAGCGCAGGAGGGTTGACACCGACGTCTAGCGCCAGGCACTTGGGGTAGTCCGTGTCCGTAATGGCGGCCTCGGGGTCGGGGTGCTTCTGGTACCAGCGCTCCCAGCCCTTTACGAGCTTATCGTAATGGGTGTTACCGGGCTCAGCGCGTGACCAGATTGCGCCTCCAAAGTTGAGGTAAATCATGACAATGCCAGTACCCCACACGTCGAGCGCGCGAGGATCGTACGAGCCCTTCTTGGCAAGGACTTCGGGTGCGATATACGGCTCACTACCGCAGATGCCGGGACTGCAGAGACGCACCTCGCCCATGTTCTGACCACACACGCCATGGGCTTCACGGAGTCCAGGGTGTGTGCCAGTAAAGACCTCCGAGACGCCAAAGTCGGTAATCTTGATCTTGCTGTCCTTGGTGATGAGCAGGTTCTCGAGCTTAATGTCGCGATGAGCAATTCCGTGGGCATGGAGATAAGCAACGCCTTGAACAAGCTGCTTGAAGATGCACAGGCGATCCTTGAGCTTGGCGTCGCCCTTGAAGAAACCTTTTTGGACAAGACCAAACAGGTCGCCTTCAGAGCAGTATTCCATGACGTGGTTCCATCGTCCGTGGTCGGTGCAGAGACGAATCGTTTCAACAATGTTGGGATGATGCAGGCTCTTAGCGATGCTAAACTCCGACTTGATCTTTTTCTCATACTCTTCTTGGCTCTCACTCTTGGACTTCCCGCGAAATTCCTTGACAGCGTATAGCTCGTTGGGGTAACCCTTGCGAGCCATCAGGGTGACCTTGGAGGCGGCACCCTTGCCTAGGTGCTTGCCGTGGCGACCGAGAAGCTTGTGTTGATACTCGAATTCTGAGAGCAGCTCGGCAGTGTCGATCAGGAAGTCATCGGGTAGGCTCAGGCTCATCCGGCGAGCCTTGGTGCCTGTGCCGGCGTCGGGAGGTAGAGCCCACGGTTGGCGCTCAGCAGGGTACATCTTGTTAGCAGTGTGCTGTTGAGGGGGGTGCGCGGGCGCGCCTCTGTTGCCGTTGTCGAAACTGCTTGCCCGACGGGGGGCCTTGTTATTACGTCCACCGCGGGCAACAAAGTTGACAGCCCGACCGCGCAGGGTGAAGCCGGTAGAGGCACGGTTCTTCTTCTGGAAGTCTTCCGGCCCAGGTAACGACTTGCCAAAAATGTTGCTTCGGTGTGATGGGACCATTTCTAAAGGTGAGCCAGGCGTAGGGGGCGAATTGGACGCCGTGGACTGAGTCTTGTATGATTCCGTTGCTGGGATGCTGCGAGGAGCACTGGTCGGGCCCGCATTGCGATGGAGGACGCTGTCTGTTGAGCTGGGAGTGCTAGAGTCAAAGACCGGGGTGTCGCGCTCAATGGCGGACGATGACCGGCGAAATAGATTCGTCATTGTGCGCTTGAAACTGGATGTAGAGCCACGCGTAGAGCGACGAGGGAGGGTGCCAGGTTGAGCAGCGTCGGATTCGGGTTCCGACTGCTTCGGCGTTGGAGTAGTAGGATCGACAGCGGTCGGAGTAGAGTTTCCAATGATTGTGCGTGCGCGATGCAATACACGCAAGGGCGTTTGTTTGGGGGTAGTTTGGTCTACGGGCAACTCAGGCGGCTGAAGAGGCGTTTTCGTAGGGTGCGAGGTAGGCGGGTTTTGCGTGGTATTGTAGTGCGTCAGAGTCAAATTATGATCAAACTGCTGAACATTGGTAAATTCCCGTGAGTGACGACCGCCGCTAACGGGAGTGACGGGCTCTATAGGTGATTCGCTCCCCGACTCGGCAGCTTCCTCCTCAAAGATAGGGTGCGGGATGTCGGCTGGATATGGGCGCGCGGACGAGAAGCTGTGAGAGTAGAAATGGCGGTTCTCAAGAGCCGCGGCATCCGTAGGGTCTGTGTTGGTGAGAATGGCGAAAACGTCAGTATAAAAAAAGGCTGTCTAGTGAAGAGAAAAGAAGAAGAAGAATAGAAGTCGAATTGAGTTCCGACTTGGGGAAGAGGAAAACGCTGGGGCCAAGTCACAGAGGCGGGACGCCCTGCGGAATCACGTCACAGGCAGGTGGCAGGCGCTGAACAAGGATGTGTGAAAATGGATCAATAAGCAGGGGAAGGTAATCAGTCTGTACTGTACACCGGCGAGGCGGACCAAGAAGTCTGAAGAATAGTGGGCAAGGAGGCTGAGGGCGCGTTGTGACTGGTGACAGAGAGCGAATTGGGCGCGTGGGCAGAGGAGTGGCGAGGGAATGGTGGGCGCTGGGGAGAAGTCGAGGAGAGACCGGAGAAAGAGAACATGCACTGACCTGAATCGGGCGGCGCCACGGCCTGGGGCCCTGCTGGGCGTAATAATGTAGCAGCAGCCATGGTTTTTGTGACTGAGTAATATGAAACTGCCGAAGGAGTGCACAAGGCTCGCAACAAAGATTGCCTTGATTTGAAATATGCTTTCTGGTCGGGATGGACCAACTGCGCGAGAGAGGACGGGAGCGCGTGCGACGGACTTGAAAGTTAACGGACAAGAACAGGCTTGGGAGAACGAGAGCGGACGCTGCGAACGGCGCGAAAGAGCGAGGCGACGATGGGTGGGTGGTCTTTTGGTGTGCCGCTAGCGACTAAGAGAGTTGATGCACCTGGTCTAGCGGTATCTGGTGGGGGTTTCCGCCTCGCACTCTGCCGACTCAACTCAGGTGAGGTGAGGTGAGGTACTGTAGGTACTCGAGTCGCCGTCCACAGAGAGATAGCTGCGCAACAGCAACGCAGTTTGACAAGTACCGCGCGAAGGGGCTTTCTGACAGCCTCCAAGGCACCGAGTTGCCAGAAGACCTGAAAAGAGGCGCTAGAAAATGCTCTGGCACCAGAGAACCGAGCAGGAGGACGAGAAAAGAGTGGGCTGGTCGTGAACCACCAGTGAGATGCCTCGAGATGTGGGTGGGAGCGGAATTTAGCGGCACCCAACGACGTAATTGATGGGGTGGCTTGTCCTCTTTTCTTTGCGAAGAAGCGGGACAATGGGCGCTAACAGGACGGAAAGGGTCGCTGTGGGCAGGCGAGGCGAGCGAGCGAGAAAGCCCTGTTGTGGTGTTGTTGCTGGAAGACTGGCTGGATGGTTAGATGGCTGCTATCTGTGGCGGGAGCGGCAAGTGAGGCACACACACCACCAGAAAGAAGATGAGGAGGAAGCTCTGGGTTCTTCCGCGGAGACGCCGACAAGACCTTTTCGTGTGCGAGACGGGCTGTCTTGTCGATGCAAGCCACAACGGTGCGGGAGCGGCGAGATGGGCGAAAAAGGTTTCCTTGGAGATATAATTGGCCTTTTCCGGGTTCCTTGTGATGGAATTGCGCGGTGGAGGAGAGTCCGCTTTGTTGCTGTTTGCTGGGGTAGTCGTATAGGCGATTCTGAGTTTCAGACTGAGCTGCTCTTCAAAGCAATGAGGGCTGTCGTGGTATCGAGCAGAGGGCAATGTTAATCTGGAAGGTAAGAGTCGTAGGATGCCTCGAGAATATTGGATGATTTGGTGGTTTTTTTTTTCTCTTCTTTCCTGGTTCCTTGCCTGGCGGCGTTTGCTAGTGCAAAGTATCGTCGGTGGGAAGAGGACGAAGCGAGCGAGGCTAGCCTTGCAAATCCATGGGGACGAGCAGGCAAACAGAAAAAAACCAACAGGAAGAGGGAGATAAGAAAAAGAAGAGAAGCAGAGAGGCGAGAGGATAAAGAGGAGAATAGGATGGAGGGGAGAGTTGATAAACAAAAACTCCACCAGAAGAGAGGGAAGGGAAATGGCGAGGAAAGTGAATTAGGATAGAGATAGGACAAATGGCGATGTAGAAGCGTAAAAGTGGGCGTGGGCTTGGAGGCATTTATGAGGCACATGGCGAGCTCTGGGGGGTTTTGAGGAAGGATGGCGGGTGGTTACAGAGGAGGTTAGTACCTGGATTTGTCTCGCAGTGGGCGCTAACAGGACCTTTAGTACCTTAGTAGCATGTACAGGGCTCAGGACTACCCCAAGTGCAAGGGGGCGTGCACCAGCATGGGCGTGGCCCTCGAAAACCTTGCAAGGGTTGAAGAACAGATCGAAAAGTATCATATACAAGGCCAGGTATATCGAGGCAGGTTGTGGACAAAAGAGACCAGGACGGACAAGTCATTCTTTGCATGAGAATTGACATAGGTAGGGATACCTAGTCACGGCAGAGGCGAGGCAAAAGTCACCAGAAATAGATGCAAGAACAGAAAGGAGAAAAGATGTAATAAATGTTGTGTATTAACAAATATCGACAACATCTATGCCATGGTTTATTTATGGGTATGGAAATTTTTATCTTGTTTTTCCCATCTTTTCCCGCCCTCTCTTGATAACTCTACCTTTTTACCCCACGATGCACTGCCGCCCGCTCGACCATTGCCGCCTCCACTGAGGCAAGTGCCCTGTACTGCCTGATCCTGCCCTGTAATGCCCTGTAATCCCAAAATCGAACAATCGCCTCATTTTCAGCAGCCAACAACTTCTTCCTCTCCTCTGCATCAATATCCATCGCCACATCATCACCCATCCATCCATCCACTTCAATCGCGCCTCGCTCAGACGAATCTTACAAAAGGACCCTGCCCTTCTCTCGGTGACACGCTACCTTGCAGCCTCTGTAGTAAGCCATGCACATGCACCTCTGGTCGACCTGCGCGCGTTGGCAGCGGCGCTGGCCAAGCAAAATGCTTGTGTTTATTCTTCTTCCTCTTCTTCCACCAGCCCTTCTATGCTGCTGCCGTGTTCCTCTGCGTCCCCCCTCAACGAAAGCTCCAGACTTTGCACTTCCTCGCCCACACGCAGCCAAGACGCCAAAAGACCATCGTGCAGACGCCCATCGCCCTGGTAAGCGCATAGAAGGCACCAGGGGTTCTTGGACAAAGTCTTGGCTGCATGGCCAATGTTTATAAAGTTCTGCCGCAAGAACGAACACACACGCGCACAATAAAAAAAGTCTTGCTGACTGACGGCGTGCGAGCCAAGACTGCGACACAAACACCCAACCATAATCGCCAGTATTGCACATTGTCGGACAGACATTAGACTTCAGACTCTCACCAACTAAATCGCCTTTTGTTCTGGAATAAGCCCTCGTCTCGTCAAATGCGAAAGACTCTTTCACCTCATTCGCGCTTCTGAAACCAAGTCCCCTCAAACTAATGCACCAAGACTGCTTCCTGCAGCTGACCCTGCAAGCATTGCTGCTGCCCATTTTGGATCGACCCTCGGTCCCCCATATCAAGCAACTCCATCCGTGTGCTGCGCTACCTAGCTGGCTGTTCTCCCGCATCCTGTCCATATTGAAGCTGGAGAAACAGGCTCGCATGGCGCGCATCGCAGCCACCAACAGCTCCATTCCCGATCCTCCTCGATTGCTCTGCCATATTCACTACAGTTCGACCAACTTGGATATCTAACTATTCAGGCCTTCACAGGCTGGAACGGTACAAGAAACATGCTAAGCCCCAGCCCTCATTCTTGAACCTGGTCTAGGCACGCTTGGCATCATTCATCATGGTCCGAGGGGGCGCTTTTCCGGGGGAGCAGCCCACCCCTTCCCCCCGCCTTGACGGATGAGACATGGAGCAACTCACTTTCAACACTGTGTCACCCAACCCATGTTTGAATTTTTGTCTGAGGCTTATATTTCATCATTTGCCAGCATGTCAAAGAGATCGCCGCTGTTTGACCACACAGACAGCCTCGCATCGTCCTCGACGTGTGGCGCTGCGTCGACGAAAAGGGAACAACCGAAGAACCCGACCCGACCGGTTCTCGACAACCACAAGGGTCGCACACGAGAGGCCTTCGTCCCGGTACCAGGGCACTGCGTCATTGCTATTTTGCCGCCCATATTACAGGCACGTATATCCGTACACGCTATGGATATGGCGTAAATTTGGCCTTTTCTTCACATCACCTGCCTCACTTTGGATGGAGAACCTGCCTAACTAGTCCAACAGCCAGCCTTGAAGTCTGGTGCGCGAAAGCGGGAATTTGGGCATTTACGGCGTAGTAATGCTTATTCGTCTTTGCTCCCCACGGGTCCAACGGCTCCGCAAGACCTGCGGTGAGCCGACAGCTAAGCAGCTTCCTTCAGCCAACTAATAATGGCTTGTTACCAGTACCCAGTAACTTTCGGTTTATTATTAGTTCAACTGCTGCTTTTGGCTGTCCCGTGGCAGCAAAGCGTCCCAGTGCTAATATCAGCGAACAGGCTCCAGGGCCGTAGCCGGTTTGGGTCAATTGTCGGTCCGGACGGCCCAGCACGAAGCGAAACTGATACCCCTCCTTGGACGATGATTGGCAGATGTCTCTCTCTTCCTTGCCGTACAGTGAGCCGCCATGATGATATTCCCGAGTCAGATACGAGCGCAACGTTGACATGCACAAGACCTAAGAGCGTCGCAGCAAGACTGGAATAGGAACCCACGACGATAAAAACTGTCTCAAACTTCATTCCGTTGATTGGCTACTCTAATTCGAGCTTTTCAGTTCTTCTGCTGGAGAACGACGGCTTCGGCTTCGGCTTCTCTCACCATCTTGTTGCAAGTAAATGCCTCCTTCCCCGCCATAGCACAACCACATGCCAAGTTCAGGCCATCGATCAAAGGACATCACCATAAAGAAGCTAGCCAGGATCAGCATCTTAGCAAACTCTCCAAATACTGATATTCCGGAATTCGACCCCATCATAGTATTAGCTTGTTGGTGCATCCGAGTCCTCCCCCTCCCCTCCCCTCCCCTCCTCTCCCACAACACCAGCCAACCAGCCGGAAGCGAACAGCGCATCGCGGCGCATCACGTTGTACATGTACAGGGCTCTTCAACCAGTTCATTCCGCCAGTCACGACACGACACCTCTTCCTCTGACCAGCGGCGCGGCAACGCTGCTCCGGGCTGTGGCCGTGGAGGCTGAGGAAGAAAGAGGGCCAATTGAAACAATTGTGCCTTTGTGCAGCCGCTGCCGGTTACCCGCACCTCTCCATCTCCAACAGAAAAAGGTGGCTGCCTTGCAGGGAACGTGGCGTTTTTTCGGCTTCTTTCCCTTCTCTGAATGTGTCAAGATTTGCCGACAAATAGGAAGAAGGGACAAGCAAAAAACGGGCGCTTCCCCTCATGGCTTCCTTCAGCCTGTGGCTTGTATGAAACTTGCGAACCACACATCATTTCAACGACCCCGCGCGCTGCAAACTCGTGAAGAGAGAGGCACCTGGTCCAGTTTCTGGCGGTATTATATCCTATGAAGCCATCGCTGTATGGACAAGTAAGAGAGGATGCACTCTCAGCCAACTCCTCTGTCAACCAGCGCCACAGCCCTATACTGAGTCTCTCGCTCGTACCCATTTACGATTTATGGTACGAATACCTGTAACTACTTGACCTCGAGACTCGACGCTGGCAAGAACGGGCGCCGCCTGCAAGCCACAGTGACGAAAGGACGCCTCCTACCGCATCGCTACTGGCCTTGTCATTTCACTGTGTAGTACGTACTTTGTTCCACTGCGGAGGAGCTTTGGCTGTCTAACAACCCTGTGCAAAATCATCTTCCGTTGCCAGCCTACTTTATTTTACAGCCTCCTAACGAAGTCCGGGCTTCCTCGCCAAGACGCTTGTCCAAACCCATGGCACAAGCCAAAACTAGCTCTTGGCCTGGGTCGCGTCTTGGTAACTGATACCGGCTTGCCTTTTGATTCTCATCGACTGGGGTTCTCCGGCAGCCTGATTTTTGGAACCGTTTCTTCTGGCATCCAAGCGAGCGCCAGCCCTTTCTCCAGGACCAAAAAGCAGGCACAAGTTAACTACTCTCACCTTGCATAACTGGCGCCCATATTTAAAGCAAGCCCGGCTACAACGGCATCGCATTATTCACCCGCCATTGGGCAAAGAGCGCCCTCTCGCCGGTCCACGTACATCACTGATCGGCTTCGTTAAGGCGGCCCCCTTCCAAATGAGTTTGGCGAATGCATGTGCTAGCTTTCGACCGCCAACCTCACATGTACAGCAACTCTCAGGTCGATCGAACGAGCATCAAAGGACAGAAAAAAGCGCTCTGCATATCCCGGCTAGCACCGATTGGCAGACGGCATGCGTAACGGGTCATTGATCCAGGTGGTGACGGAGAGTGGTTGAGCAATGCCAAGGGTCGCCCCGTCGGGTAATGAGGCGACGACCTCTGACCCAGAGCCACTGCAACGTTGTCTCCTCTACAGTTTCCTGCCACCAGTAATATACAGCTTTTTAACCCGGTCCCTGGAAACCCAGCGTGTCCGCACCAGGCTTATTAGGATGTCCGTCCGTCCGTCCACCAGACCTGTCTGGTTCAGCGAATGGCATCGGCCCAGCACGATCCCATGGGATGGGACGGAGCGCGTCTTGGGGGATTCGGGGACAAGTCCGTGTCAACAATGTCATGTGTTTGATGCTAGCTTGCTGGAAGAGGTAAAGCAGACGGGTGTATCTGTACCATCGCATCTACCCGCGCCGCTTTTTCCCGTATCATACTGGGTATTATCACCAAAGTTTAAGCCGTCCAGGGCAGGATACGCCAATGCAGCACTATCAAAAATCCAACGTGGCAGGGCGAAGAAAACAGCGTCGGCCAGCGCGCGTTCCTGGAAAATGGCCATTGCGTTCATGTACTCTTGTTGGCAACTGTACAATTGCCTCAAGACTAACGTTAACCGCGACAGCTGACTAGCTCCATGACATGATCTTGTTTTTTTTGTGTCATCACGAGAACAGACATCGCGCTATCTAACTACTTGGCACATGCGAAGTAAATGGGTCCAGCGGAAATTTTGCGAACTGAAGACTTTTTCTCTGCAGATGTACAATAACTACAGCCTGCGACGGCTCAAGTATCAGTTGCCAAGGTTATGCGTCTCGCCTACTTACCTAGCTCCCGGTGGCGACAAGAATAGATGCCATCGACACGCGGCCCTCGGCATCAGATTTGGTCGGCGGAAGCAGCCGCCAAGGCTCATGAAGACCAGATTTGGAGTCGGTTTGCCCAGATGCGGTTCAAGGGCCATCCCGTCATGAGTGTTACAACAGCAGCGTCACAGCGACCAGACAACAACACGGCGCGCCCGTGGCACATGTCCATAATCGTGCCCACAGAACGTCACGCTATATTCGCTAACTATACTATGGTGTCATCAGTAAGAATTACTTAGTTATCCTTATCTGCTTCCAAGATTACCGAAGTGCAATTATCCGTCCGTACGGTTTGCCGCAAGACAATTCATCTCGGACAGCAACCAGTCCGGATGCAATACATGTCTTGGGAAGCCACGCCGGGAGCCCCGACCGTCAGGACCGACTTTTTGGGGTGATTAGTTAAAGTTGGCAGAAAAAGGTCTGAGACAGCAAAAACTCTGTTTTCTTGTTGGGTCCAGTCCCACGATCAAGACCGCCTAGCGATAAGGGCTTTTTTTGTGTCTCACCAAGGTGCTTCCAGGGTTCAGAGAGATATGAAGATCAGCCGCGGCCAGCGAATTGCAGCGACGCTTGGCGAGACCTTGTCGTGTTGGACTTTCTTGGCCGAATGATCAGGGCAAACTATCCTCCGTGCTACACAGGGTGGGAGAAGCTTGCTTGGTCTGGGTGCAACCGTGACGGACGGTCCTTTTCTATGTGTCCTTGGGACGTGAATACATACAGTAATCATGCGCCGTGATTATCCTGGACAATGCGAAGTACGGATACAGATTACGGATACATTCCATTTATGATTATCGCGTCCATCGGTGGCGCGCCATGTACCCCGGCCATCGATGCTTATTCGTACTCACTACGGCAATCCGGTAGGTGCGGTACGTCCCGATCACCAAAACAAGCCTTGTCCAACCAGGGAAGAAGCCCTGCGCTGCGGTGGCCTTCCGCAAGAGGCAGGTTGCCAAGCCAAATGGACGAATTGCGAAATTACTACGCTTCAGCTTAGCTTTCGGCAGATGTAGTAGCATGCATCATGTTGGTCTGTGAGAGACGATGATGTCTGTTGACAAGTAGCAGGTACTGGTCGTCGCGGCGTCCGAGTTGCACGCCATGTCGACAACATCATCGGCATGATGCCAACAGCATATGACTTCCATTTTCAGCCACCTGCGAAAAGCTGCTAATGAGAACAAGCTTGTAATAACGAGGTCAATGGTGATGCAACTTGCCCAAAGCAGAAGGGGCGCGCCATCAATCGTCAGATCTCATCTCGTCGCCTTGCCAAGCTTTCTTGTGCGCCTTCCTTGGCGATGAAAGGAAATTTCCTCGGTGGCACTTTTGACAAGAAGACGAAGAAGAAACACATGGCGGATGGGCGCCCTCACACAAATACAACCTTCTTTTTGTATCCCGGGGCCAAGACCGGTGTCCGTACACGCCCCCCTTACCTGGCCCATTCGTGGAAAACACTTGGCGAGACAGTAAGTACTCAATACTTTGTGCACTTGTCATCCTGTTGAGCAAGTATCTTTGACACTGCTGCGTTTGTCTCCTGGTACATAGATCATGCAAAATCGTTTCCCCTGGCTGGGAATAGGTCTGTGCTCCCTCTTCCAGGTGGCGAGTCAATGCCATCCCTGCCACCCACGCAGTGTCTTTTTTAGACACATTATTAGAGTTAATACGCTGTTTTATCCGGGGAATTCCTTTCCACTGGAAAAGCTACGCGAGAAGGGAAGATGACACGAAACAGATGACATCCAAAACAGCGGACGCCCCCTTTTTTTTGTCCCTCACAATTCCAGTCCCTGGTGACGATCGCCGGGTCACGATACGCCCAGGCCCCAGGGACAGGATGTCACTACCTAGTCAGGTCTCCTCAATGTCTCGCAATTCGTAATAGACGACTCTTTTCGACCACCAGTCAAACATGTTCGTCGTTTATCTTCCCCGCCCCCAGGCATTGAAGAAGCTCGCGTCAGACGGCAGCGGAGACGAGGGGGAGGGGGCGAATCTGGTTCGAACCAGGCAGTCTAATTATTTCGTACAGATCCTGCCATGATGACACTCTGCCGGACAGACTGTCACTCGTGAGGAACCAGTTTGCTAGTTATCTTTTTTCCCTTCGCCGTGCGACCCTCCTGCAGCACCAAAGCGGCACGGCAACTTAGTCCATGTCGCACTCGATAGTCAAATCCTGCACGCTGCTGCGGAAGAAGGTTCTCGGCTCGCCCTCTTGGTCACTTCTCCTGTCTCTCAATTGAGACACAACGCAAGCATGTCTATCTGTAAGCTTAAAAAAAAAGAACAAGTACCCGCCCGCACACGACGCAAACTGCCAAGAGGTCGGACGGTGGATGGTCAAAGGGTCTGGCAGCCCGCGAAGCGAAACCTGAACTGAGGCCGTTGGAGAATGAACGACATCTTTTCTTCTCTTTTGTCTTATCGCGCGGAAAATATGCACCTGTCCAAGAAAGTCAGTCCCCTTTTCCGGTGCAGGAGAAGTCCCGTTCTTGGCAGCGGCTGAATTTCTATCCGTACGTCAGTCTGAGGCGAATCGAGTCTTGGCTTGCCGACGATCGACAAGCGCCGCGATTTGGCTTATTCTTTTCTTTTTTTTTTTTCGCAACAAATCGCATTTTTTTGCTTCTATTCTTGTCTTCTTCGGGCATCCAAGAAGTAAGTCAAAGCACCTAATGTACCTGACCCGGCAAAAGGTCTCGATGGGCGTCAGACTTCCACTCGCCAAGCAAAAAACGACGACAATGCAGAGGCAGGATGATCCGTGCTTCCCAGTCCTGCATGCGTAACACGGGATTGGGACTAGGACGTTGTATATCCTATCTCATTGCCAAGTCTACAATCCCGCCAGGCTTGAGTTGTTTGGTCTGCATGCGCCACCCAATTCAAGAAACAGAAAGGGTTGGCTACTGCATAAAGTGACAGCTTTATATCGCTCTGGCACACAACATAGCCCCCGATGCTTCTCCCCCCCCCCCCGGCATCTACCGTTGGGCCAAGAAAAAGTAATCAGGAGCCGATCGTATCAGGTATGTAGGGGACCCGACACAAATGTACTTCTACCGTTATGCTTGGACCTGTTTTATGCTCTTTGATTAAGCAACATCATTGGTCGTCTCCGAATAGTTTGACAGACGTTGGCCGCGGAAAAACGCGTCAAATTCAGGAACATCATTCAAACTCCCATGACTTGTCATCTCCTGAGCAGGCACAAGATTCGAGAAGTAGGCCCCTCATTACCAGTCCTTTTGCTCGAGGTGGCATCCAACAAGGGCCTCAGCAAGGAGGCCCTTTTGCTTGTGCATAATACGGATGCCTAATGCGAGACCTCTACAGGGATTTTGACCACGAGTCATCGCAGAACCCCCTCGTCCTGTTCCCCAACAGAACAGAGAAGAGGTACATGCGAGCATGCCCAAAGCAGAAGGGGTCTCGACTGGATAATCCCTAGCTGGCGGAGGAGGCTTTTTCTGTTTTTTTTTTTTTTTGTTTTTTTGTTTTTTGTTTCTGCCAGCTATCGGGGACCAAGACGAACCCGCGACCAGGTTCTCGGGAAGGCGCACAAAAGACAGCTCAGCCCACCGATGGCGACCGTTTTTTCATGTTGCACAGCAATGCAAGGCTTGTGAAAATTATCAGCAGAAATTAATTAACATGTACGTGTATAGTGGCCGGCCGGTCTCTTGAGCGACGGGATCTACAAGCCGTCAGAGCCGAAAAAGCCTCATCTTCTGACCCCTCCAACATCGGCATCCCGGCTCGACAGCAAAGACACGAGACGACATTTGCTGCGTTGTTTGTCCTCTCTGTCCTCGTAGACGTGGCGGACTGGCGGTGTCGACTTGGTGGCACTTATTAATCTAGCCGCGACAGGCGTGCTGTTTTTCTCCTTTCTTTTCCCGCATTTTGTTTCTCGCCCCCCCGCGGCTCGAGTTGCAATGCTAAGATGACCCGGGAAGTTGGGCGCATGAGCTCTCTCTCTCTCTCGTTTTGTTCTTATTAATCCGCCGAGACATGCCTTCGTACCCAAGTCATGCACTGAGCAGTCGACTTCGTTCTCGGGGGCTATTCCGTTCACCGACGTCCTGAAGTAGAAGTTGTGGGCGTAGGAGCTTCCCCCCCCCGGCGTTGGTGGGTTGTCGTCGTGGGTTTGTCGTGTGCCGCCAATGGAATCAAAAGAGAAGGTCACCCTCATAATATCAGGCGCCTCACCCCTTTCCAGCATCCCCTGCTTTGTCTTTTTGGGAGGAGAATTTCTGATAAAAATAAAAATAAAAGAACTGCGGCGCAGACCAGCGCTCAAAGGAAGGGTTGCGTCTGACGATGGCGTCCCCTGGCCGCCCACGTGAAGCTCGGGCCGAGTAACACACCCACAGCATCAGGTACAGGAGGTGACAGGTCATGATTGAAAATGGAAGCTTCTGAGCTCCAACCACCGTATAATGCGACCTCGGGGAGCTTCCTGTCGAAATTGGAAACCATTTCCGCGTCGGCTGACGGTCTATTACTCAGGCTGCAGGGTACTTGCGACACAAAGCTGCCATGTCAGAGCTGACGGCTCGAGCTTTTTAGTTGGAAGATTAGAATTCAACATAAGCATTGAAAAATCGTCGATGCTGGTAATATCGATCATGGCTGAAAAGCAACGAGCCTCGTCTCCCCGGCGTTCGAGTCATCATCTTGCCCCGTGTCATCGTCGGATCGCCAACGCCAGTAAGCACTTGTTCACGACCTCACATCGTGGAGGGGGCGTGCACGATGCGCTTGCTGCTGCTGCCAACAAAAACAACCAAGAGGAAGAGGATACATCTTGAAAATGTCAATGTACTTATCCAAATACCCGCTTGTCAACGCCCCTCTACGGCCGCAGGTTCTCAATCACTGTCTAGAACCTCCAGGCCAAACCCATCTCTCGTATCAATAGACGGCAGGCACCATGCAGGTGCAGCTCATAGTCACGAGGAGTATTCAACGGGATAGTAGACGACCGACCTACACAATAAGAGATGAGTCTTGGTGGCCCTGTACCCGAATATCAAACAAATCTAAACTGTTCCTCCGAATTATTGTTCCCAAGCAAGCCTGTTGTTCCATGAATACGATTTCTTGTCCAAGCAGCAAATATTCCTCGCATTTCCCAAAACAAAACTGATCCATGTCAAACTTCAAATACACCGCTGCCATAAGCTACCATCATTCCATCACGCTCCTGCAAAAAAAACATATTCCGCATCACACTCGCCTAAACCGCGGCACTGGCTCACAAGACACAGTTTGTTTGAGCCACCTACCGTGGTTGACACGTCCTTATCGAAGATAAAACGTCACTTGGACTTCTTGGTTCTCCAACATTCCTCTGGAACCCGCACTCGGTCAAGACTTCTCAAGCACACTGTCCCTTGTGGCCCCCGTGGGCTTACGGAAGCTGGTACTTCTGGACCTCAAGAAAGTTCTTAACTTCCTCGTCATAGACATGAGGAAGGATGTATTTGCCGTATTCGTGCCATCCATTCACCATCTCAGGGCGAGAGTAAAACTTGATATTCTCCCAGTACTCAGGATAGTAGCCAGCATCTTCCCAGTCAAGCAGGCCAATGACTCGCATGCCCTCGTTCACAATGATGTTGTCAGGGGACAGGTCGCCGTGACAAAAGACAATACGATGTCGCCTTTGGTTCAAGGTGCGGAGATACTCGCGTCGGATGTTGACTGGAGCTGACGAAATGGTCGACACCATGTATCTGTTGAATTCCTTCTCCGTCTTGCAAATCGGACCAAAGTGCGTTTTGGTAAGACGGCTGTCACGAATGTCCAAGCCATCACAGCTACCAATCATTTGGGGAGCATTTTCTGGTATCGTAAGTCGTAAGAGCATGTTTCGGACTTGTGTAAAGACATCGATTCTCTCTTCGTGTGTAAGCGTGACCCAGAGCTTGGTCAGAGACCGGCCGGCAATGTAGCTCATTTTGATACTGTAGACGTCCTCACCACCGGCAGAATAAAGCCTTTCGCGGCAAAAGATTTTCGGGACCGGTAGACCTTGCTGGCCAGCATTGCGGAGGGCGATGTTCTCGTTGGAGGAAATAAATTGACCTTCCTTGTAAACGACCCACCGCGTGCGGTGGCAAGCGAGATTCACCTGACGGCCAGGCGCCTTGGATAAGAGGTAGTTGCCTGATCATGTTAGACTTGAGCTGTAGCATAATAGTTAGATAGTGGGAGCTCGCTTACTGGAGAACTCGAGCTCCTCGTCTCTGTCATTGTCCATGTTGTCCTGCCAGTATTCTTGATACAAGGCAGCGAAGGGCTTGCGTTCAATCTTGTGTGGACTGCCAACTTTGAAGACTGCTTCATCAATGCGCCGTTGAGGTTCTGAGGGATTGTCGTTGCGCTGATCGCGGCTTTTGATGGCATCACCAATAAGTGCGATGCCGAGTCCATAGTCTCTGCTCTCAGGCAGCGGGGGGCGATGGCGGAGAGTCTCGGGAATCTTGATGTCGTCCATATCGTCCATAAAAAAAATACCAAAGTCAAAATTTAGTTCGTCTTCAAGCTGAGGTAGAACAATTCCGTGTATAGTAGGGTCCGGTTTCTCGTAGAGATATGTCATGAGCGACTCGACAAGTGCAGTGGCGCGCGGTACGTGTTGCGAGAGACTCCCAACGGCGGAGGGAATAGGACGGCGGAGTCGCTGTAGGGGAATAGGAAGCAGTCCGACTGGCTAACAGGCTAGCGTAACTTGTCCGTGATAATAACGCTTGGAGGCGGGAGGCTGCATGTTTATATGGATATCGAGAGCATGTGGTGAGGAGTAGTTGCAGGTGCCTCCGAGCGTGCGAGTTGCGCTGCGTGACGCAACCGCTCTCCTCCGTGTTTCTCGCCCTGCTTCTCCCCCAGTCGGTCAGCTCTGCTGGTGCGGAATAAACTATTTAATAATAAATAAAACAAGGAAAGCGAAAAAAAGAAGGGGTGTGAGGTGGGTAGAAAGGGTGCCTAGGTGGTGGGCACGAAATGGGTGCTTGTTGGTTCCATGGGCAGAGATGGGGTTTTATGTGCGTATTGGTGGCGTCTGTCGAGCGACAGGGATTTCTGTCGTTATTCCTTTTCCTGGTTCTCGGGCGCCGGTGATGAATATGCAGAGAACGCTATGTTGCCTTGAGCAGCGTTAGGTTGCAGGTGCGCCTGCGTTTGGAGGAGGGCAATGTAAGGGAAAGCCTACCCGAACACGCAGCTGAGGGGAAAGGGGTGGTGGATTCACGTCCATGGCGCACCGGAGCTTGGTCCGTCGTGAAGTTTTCGGGGATGGGCGTGTGGTGTGGCGTGTGTTGAGAATGCAGGCTGGTGAAGATTGGTTGTAGCTCGGCTCCCCGGTTGCTGCCCGCAGGAGGACGGGTCGATGGTCTCCATCATGGAGACGGCGATTGGCGGCGGCGGTCGAGGCCATCAAAACAAGTGGGATATGTTTCGGAAGTCTCCAGGCTGGGCAGGGTTTGTGCTTGGGATAGTTGGATATTCACACGGCGGCGGCGGTGCAATCAAACGGGGGAGACGGGGGTGAGGTGATGCATCGTTGGCGTCGGTTTTCATGCCATTCAAAGGCATTCGTAAGTGTACCCTGTTTTCATGGCTGTGACTTTTTAGTGGGCTTATTTGGAGTTAGCCGATAAATACCAAGCATTGCTTGATGAGAGTAGGATGATGGCGTGGGAGTGGGTGTGTTTGATGAAGCTGTCGACTCGAAGCCAACGGAGAAAACGAGGCTACTACCTACCAAGGCTGGCCAAATGGTGTCAGTTGGCGGCGGGAAGGCCCACAGCTGCCCGTTGTAGCCCACTGTAACCCGCTGTTGCCCGTTATTAGCCCAGCCGTCCGAGCCCCCTCCACAGCTTGACCGTCCGCTAAAATCCCCTGGAAGACGCCTCCCGCCGCTGTCGTCTCATTCTTACAGCTCACTTGCGCTCCAGAATCCCCGAAATCCCTTGCAAGCACTGACTAGCGCCCCAAACATCCACCGGCGAGCCCTGTAAAGCCTCCTGAACGCCTTTCTGCGCCTCTCCCAGAAAGGCAGCTGCCCAGGTGGCGCTGTTCAACCACAGCCTGCCAGCAAAGTTGTGGATGCTTCAATTTCTCTCTTCTCCTCCACCACATCCGGCCTGCATATCTTCTCCCATCTCTCCTCCCATCTCTCCTCCCATCTCTCTCGCGTCCGCATCCCCCGTGGCTTTCCCAACGGCCAACTTCCAATGCTACCCTACCGAGTATTCGACCTCCCGCCTAGGTAGCTACGTACAGTATCATCCAGTTCCAGTGCCCTCCCCTACCTAACCTACCTACATACATCCATACCAGGGTATCGTCACCCATGGATCAGGAATCCAAACGATACCACCATCAACCCCATCACGCCACAATTATCATGCCACACAAACCCCCGTCTTATCCCCCGACCTCCCAGACCGCAGACGATACCGCCGTTCTCACCTCTTGATCCAAAGCCTTGCAGTACACACCCTCACGCCCTGTCCTTTGATCGGAAGCCTGCATATCTTGCCCTTGTCATGCTGATTTTATTGCCTTCAGACCGAGCCACGCCCGCTGTTCTTTGTGATCCTCTCCTAAACGGACAACTCCCTCTACCTTTCTGTCGCCAGGCCATGTCAAGCCAGCAGACCGCCACCGCTCACGCGCTGCTCGGGCGTCATGACCAGCTGTAATTACAGACAATTTTCGACGGGCTCTCCCAAAAAGTTGGAAGCCCGTTGTCGTACAAACTAACGAAGTCTCGGCTCTCCATAGTTGGCCGCTTCCTCTCCGGGCATCCCGGTCTCGCGTTGCACAGCCATGCCTGTTGGTCTTCTCTTTGCTACAATACTGCCGTGGACTGTTTCCACGCGCGCATAGATCAGGGGATGTTCAACTGATCAATGGGACAGCGCCAGGTGTACTCCGTATCACACAGTGGCAGCATTCCGCGCATCCTCAACCCTCTCGTGTAACTGTGACGGTGAGGCCTCTTGTTCATGTTCACAGAATTCACAGACGGCTCTCGGTTCGCCTTCCTGCGTCGTCTACCAGATATCTGAAGAAGCCAATCCTGCACCTCGTCTCGCCGTCTCACGAACCTTGTTTATTATGCGGGCGCGCCCAATATTGGTTTATTAAAGACATGTGGCAGACCAGGTGACTTGTTTCCGCTCCAGCACCGCCTCGGGCGGTACCCGAGATACCAAGACGCTCGTGAAACCTTTAACCGTCGGGTAACCTTTCAAGCACAGCTCTCCTTTTGCTTGCAAAAGGCTACATAACCCTTGCGACTCGGTGCTGTCCTCCCACGGGAGCAACTGTTGTGTAACCACGCCACTCTCGTTTATTCGACATGGCATGGCAGACAACATGCGCACAATAATGGTGGTGGTAAGGTGGCTCGCAGAGAATTACCACCTTATTCCAGATGCCGTACTAGTATTTCTCGGGACTTTTTGCTTGCATGAACCATGCGCACATATTGCAATTATAGTATTGCATTGTCTCCAAGGAATATCGAAGGGGTCCGCCGCCTAACAAGAGACGACCTGCTGTTGCACGGGGAGGCCGGGGAGAGGCGACAACAGAAACCAGGGTCATTGGCCTGAGCACACAATAACTCGCAACCAGCAATTCATCAATCCTCGGCAAGCCAACCCCCAGCACGGTGGCGTATCTGACAAAAAAAGGCGCCAAGTCGGGGCGGGCGCAGTAAACATTGTGACGGACCAGTTGGAAAGCGCAATGTGGCAGCGTGACGGGTAACGGCAGGGGTCACTTCGTCACACACGATACCTAAGTACACATATTTGCGGCACAGCCTGGTGCTTGGGGCACCATCTTTCGACCTTTGCGCATGAGCGAACCTCGGAGAAGGCAGGCAGGCCTGGTCGCTACTAGTCTGATCGTTGGACGGACGGGAAAGATCCGTCAATGCCGTCATCCACTCTACGGAACGACGACCGTTGGTGAAAGGTGTCTGTGCGACAGTCTTGGCTTGCAGGGCCCCATGGCAATCGTTCAATCCTCACCGGGGGCGCCATTTGCACAAGCCTTGGTCCTTTGCATATCACTTGCATCGCTTACATTTTTGCTGCACGGTCTCGGCGTGGGATACATACGACTTTGACTGGGGCATGGGGGAAACAAGTTTCAACCGTCCCGCTATCGTCTTATTGCGTTGCTGGTCGGCAAAGTATCCATGAAGAAGCATAGGATCGACGATCGTGCGCGCCGTCCCGCACTGACATTGTGAGACGATAGGCCCCGCGGCTAAGTTTACAACCAAGATAATGTTTGGCAATTACCAAACAGTATTCTATTGCTTCCGCCTAGAATCCTGGGTCCATTTTTTTTCCTTTTCCTAACAGGATGCTTCGGCTTTGCCATGTTCTCCCTACAGAGTCTACCTCTGCACGGGTTGTCTCAGATTGGCACCAAAAAAGTAAGAAAAGGAACATGAAAGGAAGACGAAAATGCGGTAATGAATCAAGTATGTATTTTGCAACAGTCGTCTCAGCCATTGACTCACAGAACAATTCCGTATTACAATTATCAAAGCTTAGATAAACCTACGTGTGAAATAACTACTCATCACACAAACGAGTGCAGTCATCACTTCTAATTATTAGCTGATCGCTTGACTTCGTGTACTGATACAAGCTATGTATGTATCTATCTATTTAAGGCCCTGCTTGGTGGCACTACGACCGATCCGAAAAGTCGATCAAATCGAAACTCGTCCGAGGCCGCATGACTGCGATACCTATAATGTGTGCTTTTATATTAATTTGTATCTTCTTTTGTTTTATAACAAGAAGCTCCAAGCATTTTACCTAATATCAAAAGTTCTGCCACTTTCTGCCAGAACCGAGACTGGCAGGTAGGCGATTTGTTTCCTCGACGCCGTGTTTGTACGTATAACTACTCGCTGGCTTTTGGATATTGCTTGCCATCTCGCTTTGCAGAAACCAATGCAATGCAGTGTGATAGCCCCCATACAGGGAAGGAGCTGAAGCCACATTGGGCGCCAAGTTGAGGGTGCAAAGCTGTGGAGGAAGAGGGGGGGTGTTCATCGGGCGTGAAGAAGCCCGAATGGAGCCCGATGAGGCGTGGCAATTTCTTTTCTTTTTCTTAACATTATTCTACTTCTTTGCTCCTTTCGCTGACAACGAAACGGTGACTGTCTTTGGTCGTTGCTTTTTCCCTCCCATCTACGTGGCAGAGTCGGGCTTGTATGAAGCGAGGTCACCGCCCAGTCTTGTGATGGTTTTGTGTCTTTTTGGTCCTGGGGCTCATTTCGCGATCGACGCAAGCAACATCGTATCTTGTGCTACCTTGTCGTCTACTCGTGTTTTCTCTTTCCCCGGTAATGGCCTGCTTTCCACCAAGCCCAGTGCGCGGGCAAACTGCAGCTATGCACCTCTTCCACGTCGTTGATTCGCTCGTCTGGTGGCCCGTCCGCCCGCGCTTTGCGCGGATCCGGATATGCATATGCCACCGGATGTAAGCTGGCAAGTTTGTATGCTTTTGCATGCCTTGGTGTGTGAAGGGGGCGTCGGTCACCGACAAAGGTTTTCGAGAATGTAGAGGCGCATATATAGACGTGGTAAATACTGGGTAGTCAGGCCATAACAATTTTGCATGAAAAACAAAAAAGAGATGAAACGAAAGACACATCCCAGACAAAAGCTCAGGTAGCATGCCGTAAGTATCCGCGATTCATTCATCACACCGTTAGCCTGCTGTCATGATTGATCGGGCTCGGCCGATCCCCGTGGGGGGGTATGCGCTGAACATGACCACCTTCTGAGGAAATAGCAAATAGTGTTAATGTATGTATTTAGCACCGATACGACTCCTGTGCAGGGATTGTTGTGACCAGATTCCATGATTTGAGTTACCGGTGTTAAAGTTGGGCAGGGTTTATTTGGTGGCGTTTTGCTCGCGGGCACCTCTGAGGCAGCGAGGGCGCGTTCTTGGCGGATGGCTCAGATAGTCGACCAGATTGAACGGGCAGGCCTTGCATCTCGCATTCTTACTTTCGTTCCGAGGACGGCTGTAAGTCATGATTCTAATTGAGAGACAATCTGCTTTTGCTTTTTCCGAATTTCTATACTAGGGCGGGCCGAGGCCGATTTCGATTTTTAGCACCAACTCTCATAATCAGGTACTGTACGGAGTACCTTTTACCTCATGGATTAGGTAAGGTGCTCCTCGTGGGCATGTGCTACCTATGTAGACTTGTCACGTTGTGCAAGCAACGGCATGATGATGCAGCTGCAGGCTGCACTCCGTGGTTTCGGATAGAGAAAGATTGATGTAGGTAGATGCTCGTACGGCATTAATGCTTCTTTCATATCAGATCCCTCCAAATTACAACCAGAAGGAAGAGGGAGAAAATGACAAAATTCAACAGCAGGCATCTCATGGAAGTCGACGAGAATCGGCATCCACTCTGCTTTAGCGCGCCAACCACTAAAAATTCCGCAATTACCACTAAAAATCCACGACCCAGGCACCGAAAGCCACTGAAACCCCAAAACCCACCACTCAAAGCTGCCGAGGCAGAGTCGAGTGGACCAAAAAGTACATTTCAGCAAAACGCCTAACAACCACCATACATTCCCACTCGGAAATACATACATGTAGCGCCAGCCCTCAGCATCCTCGTGTGCCTCTTGTCGTCGAAGCTGTTTGCTCATGCTTTCTGCCGCCTTTGTTCCCCATTGTTGCGAGCAACACCCCATCCATCACTCATCCCCTGCATCGTCATCATCATCATCATCATCACCAACAACCCCACGCCACCCGACTTTCGTTCGCCTCTCGCTTCCTCCTCGCAAGCCGCCCGCTTCTGTCTCGCTCGACATCGACAGCCCGTCCCGGCCCCAACCCCGGCCACGCACGACTGCAATAACTCAAGCCACCAACCTATCCTTGCAACTCAGCAGTAGCATCTCCGCCGTCCACCGCCCTGCCCCGGCAGCCATTCATCGCCCTCGCTGCTCCCCGCCTGGACCCCTAGTAGTGGCTTGTCCCGCGTATTCGTGCGACGCAGCGGTCTTCCTCCCTCGCTCTCTCATCCGCCATTTGCTACAGCACGGGAGACGCTACAGAAAGCGGCCCGACGACCCTGCACGCCTGCTGCTGCAACCCCAAGCTGCCTTTTTCCCTCTGTCTGTACCACTGTGATTGCGGACTCTGAATAATTACCTCGGAGAAAACCACGTCCTCGCTGTCCTCGGCCGACACAGGTCGCGCTGTCCATTGGTCGCGCCATGATAGCAGAACACCGCCCATCACAATGACGAGGCAACCCTCTGACGCTTTCCTCCCCTCTGGAGGCTTCGACCACGACGCCCTACTTCCGGCCTCACCTACCTTCGCCAGTACAGCCGTGCCGCCCACCACCCACGACTTGCAATCATTTTATCAATACCACACACACGGCGCGACGGACGCTGCCGCTGCTTCTGCCGCCGCCCCCGCCTTCGCTGGTCCCTCTGCGCCACATTTCAACTATGCCTTCTCCCACATACCCCTCGCCTCCTCGCTGAATCCCTCTCTACGCCGCGATAGCAGCCCCTCGCCCACCAATATTGGCCTCGCCCAGGCCCCCAGGCCCGCAATGCCGCCTCCTCCGGCTGGCAGCCTCCGCCGCGATACCGTCTCTCCCAACCTCGGTGTGGCCACCTCGCTGTCGCGCTCTGCCTCTGCAGACGCCGCGGCGCCACAGCAGACGTCGCTGCATCTCGTCCAACGCCTCGCCCAGCAAAACTCGCTGATCCGCGAGGCCTGGGAGGCCGAACGCAAATACCTCGAAGCGAATCGCAGGCGTGCCGAAGAAGTCTACCAGGAGGAGCGTACAATCATGGAAGACATGCGCGAGTCATGGATCACCGAAAAGACCGCCATGCAACGCGAGCTGCATGCGTTGCGTGAGCGTGTCCACCATCTCGAGAGCGAAACTGCCGGCCTCAAATCGCTCACCTCCCCAAGCAGTCAACTAAGCGGTCTTGTCTCGCCCGCCACTGGTGCCAAGCTGCATGCCGACTCGTTGCCACCAGGTCTGCAGGGTGCCTCGCAGCGACCACACTTTCTCAGCAGCAGCGCATCGCGCACGTCTCCCACGGGTAACCCCGAGCAGTCTGCGCTCATGCCTCTCGATCCGCGCACCCAACCCGAGACGTCTTCTGCTCGCGACTTTCTTGCCTCTCGCAAGAAGACGAACGACGCACCGATCCCGCTCATTGATGTACACGAGATCGACCCAAAATTGGACGGCATCTTCATCAAGGCCAACGCAGTCCGCGACACATTTACCCAGTCCTCCATCAAGTCTTCGCCCGCGACGTCGCCACCCACGGATCAGAGCTCCTCGGAGCGGGAGGGTGCGCCCAACCGGCGATCCTCCTCCAAGGCCCAGACAATGCAAGCACTCGCAGCGGGTGAGATGCGCCGTAGGACGATGCACGCGGGGCACACACCCAATCACTCCCTCTCTCTCTTTCCTACCATGACAACGCTAGATGGAAGCATGACGGCCGGTCAAAGTGAGGCGACGACGCCGACGGCTGCGAATAAAACAGTCGAAGAGGAGGATATAGAGCCCGAGGCAGCCCCGGATCCCGAACCCGTGGAACCCGTGCCAGAGGCGGGCAAGCTGCAGGCTGCCCCAGCCGACAATGTCGAAGAGGAACCTCGGCTCGAACCCCAGGACGACGTGCCGCTCAAAGGCCCTCTGATGATCAAGAACATTCCCGCTCAAGACGAGATCTTCTGGGCCCGCGTCAACCAGAAGCTCGAGGGTATCAGCCACAGTGAAGAGGAGGCGCTGCCCACCGTCATCAAGTCGCAGCTGGCAGAGGACGACAAGCCCAAGGCCAACGGCTCGTCCGAGACCTCGGAGACGGCGCCCAAGCCTGTTGAGGTGGACGTGCCGCTCAAAATTCGCACGACCACCAATTTTGGCGCCCCGTTTGGCGTGGCATAGCGTGCCCGCCCAGCTGCCGCGGCGCGAAACAAGACCTGGCCGCCTTGACGGCTTCACATACGCCTCTCTGACCATCCATCCCTTGAAGCCATCGACGCCGAGTTTTGGATTGCTTCATGTCTACACGATTTTTTTCTTTGTCACCATTGTAGCATGTTTTTACGGAATTGAGGAAAACCAATTCCTGCTTCTTATACCCTCCCTTTTTTTTCCTTCGCATTTTATATATAAACCATGTTCTCTTCATTAGAACGGCGAAATCATCATTGGGAATGCTTCAGCGAGCTTTGAGATTTCGGCTTGTTTTTTTTTTTTTTTTTTTTTTTTTTTTCTGTCCAGCATGGAGCTCTTTAGCTTACAAAGTCACTTGTATATATGTCTATGCCATGCCGCATCACCGATACATACACCTATTCTAGACTAAACCATATAGACCTTTTTTTGTTTTACTCTTGACAAAGACGGCGTTTTAATACTGGGGAGGGTGAATATGCCTCGTCTATTCTGCTCTACTATCCTACTTTGATTAAAAGAACGAGAAACTGGCTGAAGAGAAAGCCCAAAAGGGAAAAACGCCGCAGAACACGAAAGAAGGAGTGAATGTGTTTGTCTCCGTCTTGCAATACCGATAAAATCTTGAACATTAGAGAGAAGTTTTCATGACGTCGTTTTTGACAATCCAAGTGCTGGTCGCTATTCCAGCCCCCTTTAAACACCCATGGTGAAGTCGTGCTCGATGCCTGGTGTGACGCTCGCCATGAACTTGCTCGCGTTAGCAGCTATTACCCTCTACTAGGGGCGGGGGAACGTACCTTGAGGAAGACAACCAGGTACTGGTCGACGCGGATGGCCACCTCGTTCTCGTCCGCCACCTCGGTCTCCTGGACCTCCTCCCACTCGTCCTTGTCGGCCGCCTCCTGGGCACCCTTAACGTCGAGCTTGCCAATCTCGTCCGCCAAGCCATCCGTCGCCGCCTGGTCCTGGTGTTGTTGGCCGTGGTGCTTGGCGGCGGCGGCGCGCGCCTTGTCGCGGCGGATGCGCAGAGCGGCGTCGGCGCGGTCCAGCAGCGTCTTCATGACGGAGGCGTGCTTGCAGGGGTGCACCGAGGCCACCTTGATGTTGTTGGCGAAGAAGGGGAAGTCCTCGAGGGTGACGGTCTTGTCCTTGTAGTCGCCGACGATGTCGTCCATCATGTCTTGTGGGGGCAGCGGCTGGCCGCTCATCTGGTAGCCGGAGAGGTAGAGGCGTGGCGTGCGGTAGTACGGCGTGTACATGATGTAGAGGGTATATGTGCGTCGGCCGCTGCAAAAGAGACTCTAGGTTAGCTCAAACTCGGCTATGGAAATAGTGAGGGGAGGGCCTGTCGCAGAAGTAAAAGTCGCACCTCTTTTGAGCACCGTCACCAGCGTCGCGGATGATAGCCTCATCGTCATCCTCATCCTCCATATCTGGAATGTCGTCTTCGTCATCGTCCTCGTCCGGGGCGCCGACGTTACCCGCGTCGTCCACCGTGCGCACGTCCTTGGCCTTGAGCGGCTGCGAGCTGGCGAGGCCGCCGGTGCGCAGCCACCCGTCCTCGTCGTCCTTGTCACCGCCGCTACCGCCGCTGCCCCCGGCGCCCTTATCGAGCCCGTCTTGGACGACTGACTCTTCGTGGCCCGCGTCGCCGGCGAAGTCGTCGTTGAGGCGGCGGTCGCAGGGCACGTTGCGGGTGACGAGGTACTGCTTACCGGCGGGCAGGTAGGAAACGCGGCGGCTCTCGTCGTCAGCGTCACCCCAGGCCCACGTCGGGAACTTGTAGACGAGGTAGTCACCAGCCGCGACGAACTCCTCGGGCGTGATCTGGCCGGTCTGGCGAAACGTGGACGTGTGCGAGACGGGCGTGTACCGGTCGCGGAGTGTGTTGACTGTGGAGTAGATGTAGTTCATTATTGCGAGTGAAGGAGATGTCTATATTGGTGGCTTCTGGTTTGTAGTCTATCGGCCGTTGTTTTCTTGGTGATTGTTTTGTGATGCGTTGTCGTATCGTTTCGAGATTATCGATGTTGGCTAGCTAGGGCTGCTATGGAATGCAGGGTCCAGGTAGGACTCGGAGCAGCTCGCGTATAGAAGATACTGACTTGATGCTGATGATGGAGTCAGGGCAACGGCGGATGACAGTGTCAGAGTGACCCTGATGAGAATGTTGCTTATGACGACGTTGGTGGTGGAAGCTCGTCACATGGCGGGGAGGGAGGTGGGGGAGGTCAAGCGGCCAACGAAGTGGCGGGTTTCTGCCTGGTGATTGGGCGAGGCGGCCGCAGGCAACCAAAGGCAAGAAGGCTACCTACAACACGACGTGTATGTGAAAAGCAAAGTGAAATGAAGCAAATATTCGATTTATTATAGGCCGGCTCTCTTACAATGGGTGTTGGCTGCGGCGTACTTAAGCCTCAGGGAGACGCTGTTGGTGGTGCTTGACCGTGAATGGAACGACCAAAGAATGCGATTTGGGTATTGCCTGCTTCTAAATGCAGTGGATTTCCTCAACTCCATTTTCCCATGCTAGAAAACTTTTATAATATACATAGATGGCGTCGCGTCATTCCCTCCCTAAGCCTTGTTTTCGGCCTCCTCCTCCTCTGCCTGTTTCTTCCTCTTCTCCTCCCTATCCCTCTTTCTCTCCAGCAGCTTCTTCAGCTTCTTGGACGAGTTGAAGACGCCGTTCGTTCCCGCGCCGCACGCAGCGCACGTCGGGTCCTTTCGGTAGCGCTTCAGCGCGCAGGGCTCGCAAAAGTAGTGCCCGCAGCGCGTGATGACGGGCTCGCGGTAGTCGCCCTCGCAGATGATGCACTTGAAGGGGATCTTCTCCAGCATCGCGTCTTCCTCCGCGTCGGCGGCGGCGTCCCCGCCTGCCGTCCCATTGCGATTCGCGCTCGCCACGACGGTGCCGCCGAGATGCGTCTTGCCCTTGGAGGTGACGTCCCAGTCCTTGTCGAGCTGCCACCCCTGTTTGACGTCCTCGCGCGAGTGCAGGTACTTGCAGTTGTCGCCGAAGCCGCAGAATCCCGTCTTGCGATAGTCTTTGCACACGTCTGGGGCAAAGTCCATCACCGTCACGGTGCGGATGTTGGTGGCGGCCTTGACCGGCCCGACAGTAGCCGCACGCGACGGTGCGTCGGGGTTCCGGGTGATGAAGGACGTCTGGTTCGCCAGGCCTTTGTACGTGCCGTCCGGGGCTGCGTTTGTCTTGGTCCGCGATGATCCAAGCAGGTTCTTGGCGGACAGCGCGTCGGCGGCGTGCTCGTCGTACCAGTTTGTCTGCTTGGTGGCGTCGTTGGCGGAGGTGATGGGGGCGCTGCGGTCGGCCGTATACGCAGACGCTGTGAGTTCCTTGTCGGTCGCGGGGACGGTGCCGGCGGGCTTTGAGGACGCCGTCACGATGGCCGTCTTCCGGCGTCGCTTGACGCGCTGGCCGGACTCGTCCTCGGACGATGAGTAGTTGCTGTCGCTATCGGCGGGTGGCGGCGTCGCGGGCCGCTTGCGGATGTTGGCCTTGCCCTTGCCGCCGCGCTTTTTGAACACGGCGACTGGGGGAGTTGCCGTGGCTTCGGATTCCATGCTGATATGTGTATGCGACGGCGGGGTGATGCAATTCGTGGCCGACGATGGAAGAGCGATGTGCCTGAATAGTCCGAGAAAATGCTAGAAGTAAAGTATTTTGCTAGGAGCGCGGTACAGGCGTGGCTGGTTGGCTTCCAGCGGGTTCCAGCACTAAATTTTGGGCGGCAGCGCTGTAACTTCAGGCAGATGAGCTCAACGATGTGCAGAAAGTTGCATTTATCAGCTACAGATTTTTGTTTTTAAAATATATGTTTATTCCTTTCTCCGTCTAGTTCAACTATATATTTTATATTTTTCTTGCTCTCGACTTTCCGCAGCGGTCCCAAAAAGACTATTGCCAAGTACGCAGTGGCAAATCGCTGCCAAATGCCATTGCTTGCTTGGTAATTCGCCGTGATTGACAAATCTTCCACCAACATACTCATTGGTGCGTCAATACACATATCTGAATCGTGGCATCTCTTTATCCGTCAAATCCATCTCGTTGAAATCTTCATCGTCCAGATTATCGAGCGCCGCCACATCGCCCAGCCCCGATGCCTGCTCCGTATCCCGACGTCGATTCTCCCGGGTGAGATGCAATCGCAACAAGATACTGGCCATAAAAGAGATACCAAGACAGATGATGAGAGACAAAAACCCCGAGGAATACCCGGGTGCCTCTGATCCAAAGTACAGCAGAGGGCCAATAATGTTGCCGATGCAAGTGGCCATGAAGATCTAGCCAAGAAGGGCACGTCAGCCACGGTTCGCCTCACAAGGACTCTGCGAGGGGGTCAAAGACAAGGCAGGAAAAGGCTGCCTGCTGCCTGCACCACTTACCACGGCGTTTGTCGTCGTCTTCTTGGTGAAGCCGGCCGTGTTGCCCGACAGCATCGCCAAGAGGAGCGGAAAGTAAGCAGGAAAGCCAGCGCGGACGAGGAGGCCCGCGTACCGACCCCATCGCATGGCGGGTGGAAGCTGCCGGATGAGCAGGCCACCCAACACGCCGAGTAGAATACACCCGGCTAGGAAGTAGGTGCGACTGTTGGGGATCCGCGAGCTGATCCATGCCACGAGAAGCATGAAGCAGAGCTGCGAGAGGAACTCGCCGGACGAGAGCAGTAGAGTGTTGAGAGTTGTGAATCCAAAGCCATTGATGACAATCGGTGTAAACTATTAACTCATCTTAGAGCTGTTTGGATATCTTGCTTTCCCCGTCCACTCCTGCTGGAGAGTTTACTGTGATGGGAGAACTCACACTACTCGCTCCGTTGGCAATGCACGTTCCGAGTTGCACAACGGCCATAAGCCAAGTCTTGGTATCAAGCAGCGCTTCGCGCACCTGATACCACTTGTACACGTTGTTTCGGATCCCCGTCATGTTGTCTCTGACACGCGCAACCGCCATGTCTCGCTCCCGCTTGGACAGGAACCGGGCCTTGGCCGGCACATCGGGCAGCATATAAAGGACAAGACCGGCAAACAAAAAAGTCGCGGCTCCCAGCAGCAAGAAAAGTGCCTGTACTTCCGCCGCTCAGCTCACATGTTCTAGTAAAGTTAAACGACAACGGGAAATGAAGTTACGCGCTCACCTTCCATGGAGCCACCCAGCGGATGTGGCTGATGCCGTAGGCGGCGATGCCGCCGAGTATGCCTGCGACCGAGTTTCCCGCGAACCAGGCGGCGTGCCGCAGCGGCTGCTCGGCGCGCCGGTACCACATGGCGACGATGACGGTGAGGCCCGGGCCAAGCGACGCCTCAAGGACACCGAGGAGGAAGCGCACGGTGAGCAGCCCGGCGGCGTTGCGCGGGAGGGCCATCAGCATCAAGGTGCCTCCCCAGAGGGCTCTGGAAGTCAGGTCAGTTATGCTTTGAATCTTTATTCCGGGGGGCTCTCGATAGACGGCTGGTCAGTGGAACCTCGACTTACATGCACACTGCCATGAACTTGGCGACGGGCATCCGCACCATGATCCAGCCGATCGGGTAGGACGCGACGAGGAAGCCGAAATAGTAGATTGCGGACGCCCACGAGTAGTCGCCGCCGGAGAGGCGCAGGTCGGCCCGGATGCCGAGGATGGCGGCGTTGCTGAGGGCCGACTTGTCAAGGAACTGGAACATGTAACTAGCGGCCATGACCGGCAAGAGGCTACAAAGCGTTACATCATTTGAGACACTGTTGTCTTAGCCTATGGGAGACGTGGGAGTAGTCCTCACTACATGTCAATCTTGCGCAGCAGCGACTTCATCGCGCCCTGGTCAAGCGGCTGGGCTGTCTGTTCGTCGCGAACGATCTGGTCTTGTTCCTTGGGCGCCATTTTCTAGGGCGAGCGGCTCGATGGGCGGAAAACCGTAATAGAAGCCAAATTAAAGCGATCAAAATGAGACAGGCAGATGATCAAACGGCAGACTGGCAGATGTGCAGCGCAGAGGGAGATGTGCAGCGCAGAGGTAGATGTGGCCGCAACCTCAGGCGGACCAGGCGGGTGCGGGGGAGCAGAGCTGCGTCCGATCTGATGACTGATGTCTTATTACCTGCATAAGCCTCGTATTTCATTTCCCGGCAGCCACGTCTCTATATCGATTATGTTTTGCTCCAGCTCTGCTGCTCTCCCATCCGACTGCATTCTTGCTCTTTCCGGGCTCCGATAGTGGGAGAGACGAGGCTCAGCACGGCAAGCCAAAGAAGACACCTTTGAAGAGCATGATCAAGAATGTTCGAGTTTTGAGTGTGTTCCGGATCCTTTTGTCATCATCGCCTTAATTGCGTAGTCGTGATGGAGAAGGCAAAGAATAAACTGTCTACCTACCTCGGCGGTAGACGAAAGTACAAGTGACTTGCCGCGCGACGTCAACTGCTGACAAGATCAGCCGCCCCGGGATCGACAATGGTTTTAAATGAGATTTTCGGCCAGTAAATAAAGGTTCAACAGCTACTACCGCGGCCAATACAATGGCGAAAACGCTTCTCGGGCACAATTGTTAAGATGACGACGCGTTAGTAGAGATCGTTCGGCAGCCCGGCGACGAAGGAGGTGTGCCAAGCGGCAAAGCCGCCAATACGAGCAGCGATGACGGCGACAGTGGAATATGAATTTTTTGTAATTTTTTTTTTTTTACTCGTGTCTTCTTCTTTCTCACATCTGTGAGTTGCCGCCCGTGGTGATGACGCGTTGAGAAAAGGATGGGTCCCATCAAGTCCCGCGATGGGCAACGGCCAACACCAAGCAGCCTGAGAACTGTCCTCGTATTACGACGGATGAGTTGTATTTCCATCAAAAGAGCTCATTTGCATCATGGTGTTGACGAGGTTATTTTGTCCTCGTCAACTACCCTACAGGTTGTGTGCTACGTAGATGCATGCATCCCCGCGGCTCGGTCGCGGTGAAGCGGCCCGCCTAATGGCAATATGACTGTATCTTCGATGACATTGGTCAATAATTTGTGTGAAGTTTTGCTACCCGCTATTAAGTTATCCGTTTCAGTCGTAAATCGTACGTGCAACACCTTACGAAGTACACGCGGGTCGGGAGAGAGCATAAGTTGTTTACTGGTGCAGGTTATGACTGACAAGACCGCCACGCCTTGCATGCGCCGCCACATTTATCGACTGTACGCAAGGTAGAAGTGCCTACATATTTCATTGGTCACGACAATGATAAACCTATCCAAAAACAACATTGTTTTGACTGCAAGAGGCGCGCAAACAAAAGAGAACAGAGACTCATCCTCGTACCGGGTAGGTGCAGCGATCAGGTGTTTCTTTGTGTTTTTTTTCTAGGGCAGCGTAAGCCGTTGATTGGCCGCAAGGGCTGATAACATTGTTGACATGGGGCCCCTGCTTGGCGGCAGTAAGTGTGGCTTCTGGCTAAATGAGGTAGTATTATGCAGCGGGTGCATGATGGCGAGGCAAATATAGGGTTGATGATGGGATATAGGTAGTGAGTATGAGTTTTATGATTGAGTCATATTCAGTTGCTTGTGTTTGAGTATTCTACATGTCGTGAATGCATTTATGCCCGTTTCAAATGGACATGAAAGCTGTCGGGACTTGACAGGTGGTTGCACGGCCGTGGCACATACAGATTACTCGGTCTCGGTATTTCAGGGAGGAATTGGGCGGGCTGTTGCAGATTGTCAGGTAAATGACTTTGAGTGGGCGGACTTGGACGGGATGGTGGAGAAGGGCGAGCAAGCTTAAGATAGAAAACGAGTAAACAAAGACGATGAGAACGATGACGGGCGCGTAAAACACGGCACAGACGATTTAACTCAAAAGCACGTACGTTGTTAGCTGGATGCATCAACGAATCATAATAACAACAAAGCCTGTCCTGCCAATCGCCGTGCAGCCTGTTCAGTGTTTGCTGGTGAGAGGTTCTTGGGTCCTGGACCTGGCTAGCCTCGCCTGGTCTAGCGTGTTTTGTTTTGGCTGCCTCTGACCACTGTGCCTGGATCCTAACCCCACTCTTTGCTGGCCATCCATCCGCTGAGGCCAGCCCACTGTCATTGAACTTCCATCCGCAAAAACACCAAGATTCTCGCGTACGACTTGACTGCTTGGGTTGGGTCGCGTTCGAGACGTCTTTGCTTCATCACAAGCTCAGCGCCTCGGATAGCCTGCAGAGACATTATAAAATGGTCTCGCAGATATTGCACCTTTCTTTTTCTTGATGAGGCAAATGGTCGGACGCGCACAGCCTTATTAGCTACTGTTCCCTCACCATAGCGTGCACGCGCCGTAATAGAGCCCTGTAATAGCACCCACACTCCCTGCAGCTCCCCATACCGCCTCCCCTGTAATCAGCGCTGACCACCAGCATCCATGGCACCACCACCACCAGCGCACCACTCACTGCTCGTAGCTGCCCACCCAAAAAAAAAAAAGACAAACATCACCACCACTTCCTCTCCTCTTTCTTTTCTTTCCCCCTCCAAGGTGGTGCTTCTTCTCCTGATGTCCTTCATCACCACATAGCTCACGCAGATCTCGTCTCCGCGCTGCTGAGTCTACACCAATCCTGACATCACCCCGACCGCTCATCTTCCTGCCACTCATTCGATTCCTCTTCCTTCTTCCCATATTTTCTTCCTCTACGACGCGCCTGTGATATCTCGGCCCCCGCTTCGCTGTCTTGCCCTGGCCCGTCAACCGTCCGTCTCGTCTTTGTCTAGCCCAGTACGCAACTCTCTTTTCCGCGTGTCTTGTACTGTTGTATGTGCACCGGAAAGTCTTGCGCCTTTTTAATCTAATTACCGGAAAAACTGGAAAAAAATTATACTTCTTCAACGACTTACGACCTCGCCCTATCCTATCTCTGTTCGACTTTGAATACTTCCTCTCTTAATAGTCTTTTCTTGCCCGTTCTACCTGCTCTACCAAACAAAAATCGACAAACACCACAGGTAGCGCAATTCCCAGAAAAAAAAAAGACCCGACTCGAACTCTTTTTCCGTTGGTTTTCTGGTCTAACGTGGTTGACGGCCCAATCAACAACACGCGTCATTCCAGTACCAATTGTGTTGCGCCTAACCCGACTGGACACACTGCAGCCGCATTCCTCTCAGGCTCGGCCTCTGCTGCGACCACGAACGTTGCGCTTCGTCACAAGCAGGTTGCGTCAACATATTCTTTTTTTGTTCTTTTTCAACTTCAGAGAAGCTCCTCTGCCGCCCTTCCGCCTCTTCAACTGCTCAAATCGGCTCCCCAAATCTTCTCCAGTTCTGTGCCGCTGGACCTGAGCCTTGTCTCTCCCTACCCCTGCTTGATCCTCCTGCCTTCGACGCAAGGGGCACTGTTTCTTCTGGAGCTCTGTAATTCGCATTACATTTTCTAGTCTCCCGACCGGCCGCGACCAAAACACGCTTTTATTGACTCAGCACTTCACGCGGCCACCCCACTCCTTCTGCAATCCTCACCCAGCAGCTCTCTGGCCAGCTTCATGGTCTCCCGCTGGCTTTAGGCGGTCCTTCTGTCGCTCCTTTCAGTATGGCCTCGTCTATTGCCTCGGACAGACCCAATCTTGCTGTGCCTGCGGCCGAAGATGATGCAGCCAACGATCCCTTCGTTGCCAACACGTCATCTACCGCCCACCACCGCTTCTCGGCCTTTGACCATGAGCTCTTTGCCGCCGGGCCTGGCTCCTCCCCGCGCCAGGCGAAGCGCGCCCTCGAGGCTCATCTAGCCGAGACCGAGCGCCGCCTCGATGAGGCTGGTAAGCTCGGGACCGCTCTCGTATCTCAGCGTAAGGCGCTGGCCGAGCAATTGCAGGAAATCGAAAAGCTCCAGACACAAGGCGAATTGGGCCCCGAACTTCGCCAAAAACTTGTCGAAATCGAGCGTGAATACAACGACTTGGCGCGCGAGTCCGCTCGCGCTTTTCTACCAAAGAGGATACCCTCTAATGAAAATGGCCCTGGCACACCATTCGCACCCGATGGTCGCACTGGCCGGGTAAGCTTCCCATATCGCCTATTCTCTCCAATTGAGTCCATCGTACATCTTCTAACATGTGTCTGTCACACAGCGCTCCATCAGCCCTTCCAAGTTCGATGGCCATGCCACAGGCTCCCCTACAAAGCTTACAGTCCCCAAGCGCAGGGCTAGAAACCAACAGTCGAACCGGATACACGACATTGAGTTTGCCGCAGAAATCAGCCAATCTCTGATTGCGCAGGTACGAAATTTGCAGTCTCTTCTCTCCGAACGCGAAGAAGAAGTCAAAACCCTGCAAAGCGAAAAGTCCCGACTCGAAATCGACACCGAAGGTCTTTACCAGCGCCTCAAGACTCTCGATGAGAGCGAACACCGTTACAAGGACGAAAACTGGAACCTCGAGACACGCATGCAAGAGATGGCTTCGCTTCAAAAGGAAGCATCCGACAAGGAAAAGAAACTGAGTCAGGCCCTGAGCCTTGCCAATATGGAAAAGACGGTCACTCAAAAAGAACTCGACGAGGTGAAGGCGTCCCACGCAAAACTCACCGAGGATCATGCCGCCGCCATGAAGCTGCATGATATTGAGCTTGGCTCCGCCAAGCGCAACCTCACCTTGGGCGAGGATGAGCGTACAGCTCTCCAGAAAAAGATTGATGATTTGACTGGCCAGAACCAAGAACTCGCAAAAGCTGTCTCCGCACAACGTAGTCGGTTGGTAGAACGCGAGCTTGGTACTGGATTGAGCGACGAGGAGTTCAATACCGCCACCGAAAATGCGACCCCTGAGCACTCGCCACCTGCCTCGCCAATCAAGGGTACTCCCCGTCATGCTATCTTGGAAACGGAGACTGTCAAATCCTCTCTCGGCCACGCACAAAGGACGATCCAGAGCCAGAGAAACCAAATCCATCGCGAAAAGACGGAAAAGATTGAACTCCGACGCATCATTCAAGACTTGCGTGACGACTTGGAGAAGTTGCGTAGCGAAGCTGTTCCCAACACAGCCGCTAACCGTCGTACTCGCAAGGTGGACTCCAAAGAACACAAGCGGCCTTTGAGGTTACTGGGTAGCATGCGCTCTGGCAAGCAGGAAATCGTCTTGGATGATCCTGAGTGGGAAGAGCATGACGGTGACTCTCCTTCTGGTAGTCCTACTGTCGCAAGACGGACTATTCTGCCCTCCATCGAGCCTAGTGACCACTTCGAGACTGCCAACGAGGCTAGCGAATCTGCCTTTGAGACGGCCAACGAGCGAGCCACAGAGACGGACGACTTCCAAACTGGCCATGAAGTCATGTCAGACAGCGACGGCGCCGAAACAGAGACGGAATCGAGAGGCTTTGGCAGGATGAAGCAAGCCCCGAACCTGCCCGCCGGCCTTGCCCGACCTGGCACTCGCGAGTCCTTCCACAGCACTGCCTCGACATCCGCTGATGAGGCTCTTGATACTCTGCCTGATGTGCGCACCCCTAGCGGCACCGTGTCCTCCACGAGGAGCCGCTTCAGTCTCAGTCGTCTACCCTGGTCCCGCCGCTCACGTCAAAACAGCGAGGAGCCTACTGTTCAGAGCAGCCCTGTTAGCCAGGTTGGCGGCACTGGCACGCCACGCGCAGCTGGCCAGAGTCTGTTTGCCGAGCTTCAAGACTTTGATGGCAGCGAGGATGATTCTATCGGTGGTACTCCCCGCACTCGTACCATACGTTCCGTTACCCCCGGGTCTACCCGTCGCACGCTCTCACCCGCGCCGCCAATGCCTCGCCGCGCTATTATGGTCGACAGCTCAACCATGACGGAACCAGTCTCCGTTAGACTAGAGGCTGTGGAATCCATGCGACCTACCTCCTCTGGTTCTGTCATCCATACCGGCCACGACATGCCAGACTGGCGGTCCAGCTATGCGACGACAACTGAGACGGATGCGTCGCGCCCTATCTCAACCTTGTCTACTGCTGACATGCACGAGGAAATCGCCCAGTTACCCGTTCCGCCAAATGCTGCGGCGTCGAGGGATCTAGTCTATTCTTCGATACAGACCCAGGGCATAGAACCTCGAGAAGCTATCATTGTCCCGCCTGCGTTGAAGTTTTCCAACATTCTGGCCGAGGGTCTTGAACCTATCGCCAGTCCGCCGCGGTCTGTGCCGGTCATGTCTTTTGGCCAAGTCCAGTCCCAAGCTGTTGAACCGATCGAGCCTATGCCCAGTCCGCCGCGGTCTGTGCCAGTCATGTCTCTGGGCCAAATCCAGTCCCAAGCTGTCGAACCGATCGAACCTCCCACGCCCACAACACCCAAGGCGACTGCGGTGCCCATAGTTGTCCCACCTCCAGTGCCGGAGCTCAGTCTGTCTTCCATCAGCACAGAAACTATTGCACCCACCCCCCTTCCGCAGCCCATCCTGGGTTATTCTGCCATTGCTACTGAGCGAGTCTTGCCAGTAACTGAGCCATTGCCTGTGCCCCCTTCCCTTGTCTTCTCGTCAGTCAAGACTGAGCACACGGTGCCGGTCAGCCCCCCGAAAGTGCCCTTACCCCACCTGACACTGTCCTCTATTTCGTCAGAGACGATCCAGCCGAGAACGAACCCCAAGAGTCGTCCCGCGCCGCTCACGTTCTCTGCTATTCAGTACGTAAATATTGAGCCGCAAACACCAAGAAATGAGAGAAGAGGTGGATTTATTCTACCACGGCAATCCGACAACTCTCCTGAGAAGGCTACTCCCGAGACACCGAACAATAGGATTTTTGGAGCTTTGTTCGGACGCGGAAAGGGCAAAGATGCCTCACCCGCCATCGCTGAAGATGAGACAAGGCAATCTCCGTCAGATTCCCTGCATGCCGAGACACCAGATTCGCAGCGCCCCTTCAAGGAGATTTCGGCCAATGGCTCCACTAGACCACCTCGCAAATCTCCTGTATGCAATACGAGCGACCAGGGTGCCCAGACTGCTCTGACTGGCGGAGCGATTGATCGCCTGCAAAAGGGTCATGCTAAGAGCCCGTCGGTCGCTTCGGTCGCTTCGGTCGGCAGCCCAGAGACAATGTGTACCGTCCGGATCCACCGTTCGCACGAGAGTCTGGCTAGTCACGTCAACCGTAGCGTGGACTTTGACGACTCCATGTTCGATACTGGGTCTGTGATTGTTCGTCCTGATAGTGCAGCCAGCGGGAGGCGGTCGGCTTACGAGGCAGCGCCGCCTTTGCCTGCGAACCACCGCCAGGCGATCCAAGCCGCCGGTGCCCAGACACGGAACAACATGGGCCCGCCACTGTGGCCTGCTTCCGCTCTCAAGCGTCCCAGCACGCCGGGCCAAGGAAAGCGACCATTGCCTGGCGAGAATGGAACACCAACTCCCCGTGCCGGCCGTGCTGCTATCGTCGAGTTTCAGCACAAGCCTACAGCCATTGAAAGACAACCATCGGTGTCATCGTTTGCCTCTGATATCGATGCGCGATTCGACCTGTCTGCTACGGATATTGATCCTACTGGCTTCGGCCCGAACACGGATCCTCGCATGATCCAGGCCATTACGCAGACAATGATTGGTGAGTACTTGTGGAAGTACACGCGCAAGACTGGCCGTGGCGAGCTGTCTGCGAACAGACATCGACGGTACTTTTGGGTCCACCCCTACACGCGAACATTGTACTGGGGCGAGAAAGATCCTTCGAGCGCTGGGCGATCTGAGCTCAAGGCCAAGAGCGTGCCGATCGAGGCTGTCCGTGTCGTGACGGATGACAACCCGATGCCTCCTGGCCTGCACCGCAAGAGTCTGGTCATTATCGCGCCGGGCCGCACAATCAAGTTTACCTGCCCTACTGGTCAGCGCCACGAGACATGGTTCAATGCCCTTTCGTATCTACTGGTGCGAACGGAGCCCCAGGCAACATATGACGCTGAGGATGTGGCCGGCTCCATCACGCGCGAGGATGTTGACGAATTCAACCCGCAGTTTGGGCGGCGAGCTGGGCAAGGCAACAGGCCGGAACAGCAGTCGCTGTCGTCGTACAACTCGCGCACTGTGAGGAACGAGTCCCCGGCTGAGGTGTATTCGATGGCTGTGCCGACACTGACGCCGACGCCGCACCGGACTGCGCTTGCCAACAAGGCGTCCAAGGGCGCGCTGAACAAGATTAGCGGATATTGGAAGCTGTCGAGTCTCCGGAGCCGCGCAGGTGGCAGCAACGTCGAACTGTACGCAACAAATCAGGTGCATGACAGTGCCGAAGACCTTCGTGAAATGATTGAGCGGCAGGACCGGGACGCGGATCGTCTGGAGAACGTGCGAGCGTGCTGCGACGGCAAGCATGATGTGGGAAGCGTTCCTCACTCGTCGAAGCGACATCGTCACAACCATGCTCATCCGACCTACTCGGCCAATACGACACCAGTTTCGTCCATGCGAGCACGGGCTTGAGCGTATCCCCTTCCTCCGAGCAATACCTTTTTCTATGAGCATTCTTTTTACGAAACACTCTACACTCCTTACGGAAACATGGGACAGTCTACTCCCAATTTTCTCACTCGAACCCTGATGATTCTGACGAAACCTTTTGTTGGTCCAGTTTTTCTTTTTACTCTTTTATTTTATGTTTTTGCCGCATCACCTGTTGAAACTAGATCGGTCATTCAGTCTCTCACTCACTCACTCACTCACTTACTCACTCATACCAGCAGTCGATGGAAGACTGCAGCTTTCCTTTTCCGTCATTTGTAAAATAAGACGTGTTTTCATCATTGTTTCGTCGTCTTGGCTTGGTCTTTATTGATAGTGGTAGTTTTTTGTGAACATAGCCTTGTTGATGGACGGGAGAATGATTCTATATGTATTCTTTGGCAGGTATCGAGATGAAACAGCCATTCTTTTCTTCACCCTGAGCCAAGAGGCGTTTTTCGTGTTTGTGCTCTTTTTGTTTAGCATGATAATATCATACTTTGCACGCACGACTGTTGATTGTGGTGCCGTGGACTCACTGCAGATGGTGGCTGGGTCGTTACAGTCGAGGCTCACTTGAAACTCATCTGATATCAACCAACCCACTGTTTCGGTATTCTCTATGAAGATCTCTGGCTAACCAACACCCATCCAACACCCATCCAACACCCATCCAGCTGCTTCTCTACAACTGGAATAGCGCCCGTCCAGTGGAACCACCAGGCGATGAAGTTAGTGTGTGTTTGCTTGCCTGGGGAAGTTTAAGAGTCACGTCCTGAATGAAGTTGCGAGCGATGATGGCCATGCTAAAAAAAAAAAAACACGTATTTCCTACCATCCCTCCAATTTACACATGAACAATGTCAACCAGTCGCTTTTAGAGGCGTTTGTGGGAGTAAGATGTACCTAGAATGCTCGACCCATCACATGACGTAGTTGGACCACGCGCGGTTCTGGACCCAACTTTTTCTTTTTTGGCGCTGGAGCTTGTTCCTCAGTGACACCCATGTATGTATGTATGTATGTACATATGTGAGCTGGCTTGGTTGCTTCTGATGGAGGCGGCTCAGCTCTCTGTTCTTTGACATCAACACATACATGCACACACCACTTTCCAGCGCCTGGTTACTATCTCTATTTCTCGTTCCGCTCTTTGATTCCCCTTTCCCACTCTTATTTCTAGCGATCTTGTTGATTTCCCCCTCTTCTCTCGTTTACACCACCCTCTGTTCTGTGCACACGGACCGACCGGCTTTAGGACACCTTTTATTGGAACCCGCCTCGTACCGAGCACATACCTACCTACCTACCCACGTTTGACATGCGGCCCTGTCTCAGATCATCATAACATCTTACGACTACGATACCCCAAATCTTGTTCCTTTGACAATCCTTCGCAACTATACATTACCGATACACGACAACATTGCTCCGCCCGACACACATACACACATACCTCGCCTGCCATGGGTCCCTGGACAGCCCTGCTGGTGGCGTACCTCCTCGGAGGCGTCACCTTTGTCCCGCTGCTCCTCGGCCTTGTCCTGCTACACGCCCACTATACGCTGCCCTTTTGGTGGGACATGGATGGCGGCGTCGTGCTGGATGGGCACCCTGACAGCGTGGTCCAGGACGGGGACGATACGGCCGCGCTCGCCGCCCACCGAGCCAAGCAAAAAGAGGAGGAGAGGGGTGACAAAGGCGGCGACGATGATGGGCGGAACAGGCGGAAGAGGGACTCCGACGCCCACGAGATCGATGTCGCCGCGGGATACTTTGCCGTGTGTAGAGAATACACGCTCATGGGCATCAACGCGAAGCCTATCGAGCGGGCCACACCCGTCGGCACCGCCACAGTCGCGCCGCCGAGCCCCAGCGTTTACCAGACCATGTACAGGAGCCTCTTCGAAAAGAAGCCCGTCCCGGGGCCGATTGAGAACAACAGCATGAGCCACAGGCCGAAGAAGGCCGGCAATGTATTTTACGTGGTATTACGGTACGGGACAACTGTTCCCTGAAAGCTTGACGAGTCAGCGTCAACTAACAAACGGCTCGCAGACACGGCCACCTTATGCTCTTCGACGACGAGGAGCAGCTCGAGGTTCGACACGTCATAAGCCTCGCCCACCACGACATCAGCATATATTCAGGCGGCGACGACACCCCCGAGGGCGAGCTGTTCATCAAGCGCAACGCCCTATGCCTAACGCGCCGCCATCCCGCCGCCGACGATGCCGGGCCCGTCGCCAAGCCGTTTTACCTATTCTCCGAGAACTGCTCCGCCAAAGAGGACTTTTACTTTGCCCTGCTCAAGAACCAGGAGCAGACGTTCCCCGGCCTCGACCGCTGCCCGCCCCCGCCCAAGCACTTTGATAATAAGGACATCATCGCACTTTTGCAGCGCCTGCACTCCAAAGACGAAGGCGTTCACACGCGCTGGATCAACGCACTGCTGGGCCGCATCTTCCTCAGCGTCTACCGCACCAAGGACCTGGAAAACTTCATCGCGAGCAAGATTACTAAGAAGATTGCCCGCGTCAAGACGCCGTCGTACCTGACCAACATTGCCATCCGCAAGATCGACACGGGCACGGCCGCGCCCTCCCTGCACAACGTGCGCCTCAAGGAGTTCAAGGTTGAGGGGGACTGCATAATCGAGGCCGATATGCGCTACGACGGTGGTTTCCGGCTCGAGGTTGCCGCCACAGCCAAGATCGACCTCGGCGCGCGCTTCGGCGGCGCACGCGGGGTCAACCTCGTGCTCGCCGTCGTCCTGAAAAGCCTCGATGGCCACGTTCTCTTCAAGGTCAAGCCGCCGCCCAGTAACCGCCTCTGGCTCTCCTTTCAGTCCATGCCTAAGATGGAGCTCGCCATCGAGCCCGTCGTGAGCAGCCGCCAGATCACCTACAACGTCATCCTCAACCAAATTGCCAGTCGCATCAAGGAGGTCTTTGCCGAGACCCTCGTTCAGCCCTTCTGGGACGACGTGCCCTTCTTCCGCACCGAGCACAAGCAGTGGCGCGGCGGCATCTTTGAGGGTGATGATGCCGTTGAGGGTGAGGACGCGTCTGCTGCCGAGGCTCCGACACCGCTGCCACCACCAGCTGTGCCGATTCCCGATGTTGACGGCCCCTCGGATACAGTTGTTGTCGGGGAGGATACTCAGCTAGCTGTTGTGGCCACAGAACCGCCTGTCTCTCCCCGACCTGTGGAGAAGAGCCAGACGATGCCCACGCTTGAGAGCCAGCAGACACCCGCCACGGGACTTTTTGGGCGTCGACTCGGCGGGAGCAAGCTCGGTGCAAATTCGCCCGCTGCCGCCTCCGCGGTTAGCCTCGACGCCAAGGGCGCCGCCGCAACGACGTCGCGATCGCCCAACATCATCAAGCACAGCAGCGTGGAGCCAATTGTCGGCACTGAAGCTGCGCATGCTGACTGGTTCCGGCCCTCGACTTCCCCGCCCGACCACGCAACGAGCCTCATCGCTGCCCTGCACTCCAAGGCTCAGCAGGAAGCAGCTGCAGCATCGGCGGCTTCGCCAATCGTCACGCCCGTCGGGTCGCCCGGCAAGCAGCACGCACGCATGAAGTCGAGCGATACTTCCTCCACGTCCTCCAAGGAAGAAGCTTCCCACGACTCTGCAGCTAGGGCGAGTGATAAGCAGCACAGCGACAGCACCCCGCCCACGCGTCGCAACACCGTCTCGTCCCTCGCGTCATCCCACGGATCATCCCACGAAGGCGGCAGGCAGATGTCACCAAACGGCAGCGCCTTTAGCCAGGCCGGGTCCCTTGGGCGCAAGTTCTTCATGAATCGTCAAAACTCCAACGCCTCCGTCTCAACCACCTCAACGGGAGACAGCGGGACCAACGGGCCGAAGCGCAACAACACGCTCGCCGCCGTGACCAACGCGGCCAACCAAGCCCGCCAGTGGGGTTGGAACGCCCTACAGCGGCAAAAGGACGCGCGCCGCAACAGTGAGGCCGCCGCGAGCCACGTCGACCTCAGCCAGCCGATGGGCCGCGGGCAGCCGCTGCCCCCGCCGGGCATGCCGCTCCCCGGGCCAACCAACGGAAAGACGAAGATCGTCGCGCCGATTGCGGTGCCCAGGCGCAAGCCCGTGCCGCCGGCGTCCGTCCCAGAGGAGGAGCACGCGGGTAAGCTGGAAAAGGAGGATGCGGAGAGGCCTCGGACGAGTCACGCGCAAGAGAGGGAAAAAGACGTGAAGCCACCGCCGCTGCCGCAGCGCCGCCGACGAGGTGCGAGCCAGGCCGATGAAGACGGTGACGATGCCGGCGTGGAGAACATGCTGGTAATAAGCGCGCCGGACGATTCTCAACCGCCGACACCGATGGATGATGAGGACGAGGGCTCCTTGTTTGCTCCGACCAAGGTCGAGAGCAACACCTCGGCTGCTGCCGAGGGCATCCCGAGGAAACCGGTGCCGGTGCCGATTGCCGTTGTCAAGGATGTGGACCCGGAGGCGGACAAGACGCCGGTCGCCCACCCCGCCCCGATCATCGGGGCGGAGGTTGATGCTGCTTCCATTGATGACCTGGAGTTAGAAGGGGACGGGAAGCCGCTGGTGGCGATGCCCCTGTCTACGACACCGCCGGAGCCTACTGTCGACGATGATGATGATGAGGGCCTCGCGGGGTGGCTTGACGAGGACAGTGGCCCTCCGTCGCCGAGCCTTACGGAGGACGCGCTGCCTGCGCCGGTGACGAATCTTGCGTGAGGAACAAGGCGGGCATATTGTACATATAGGAGAGCGGGACATTACTATATCTAGGATGCGTCCGCCGGGCAGGAATCATTAAGGAGCTCGGCGTTAAACGGAACTGGGTGATGCCGACCAGGAGTCGGATTTATAGTATAGAGATGTTGGGCCGAAATTCTAATCAGGACCATGACAGCGGAAAGCACCCGAGTATTAATAGGGATACCGTGTATTGTGATTCAAACGCCAAAGCCGCCATCACAACTCCTCGCCCGCTTAACAAAGAAGAAGAAAACAAGAAGCAATATCGTACAAGTAAAAGTACCCTACCACTCTAGGTCCTTGAGCCGCAGCGCCTCCGTCAAGCTGCCCATCACCGGCAGCGCGCTCGCGCGCTCGCCCACGACCTTGGCGCGCTGCCGCGCGCGCGTCCAGAAGACGGGGCAGTCCTTGCTGTCGCACGGCACGTCGTCCAGCGGCGCGACGCCCATGCAGCCGCGGCAAACTTCCAGCAGCTCCTGGTAGCGACGCTCCTCCGTCGCGAGCCTGGTCTGCAGCTTGAGCAGCGACTCCGGCGCCGCGGCGCGACACCTCGGACACAGCGCCGCCGTGGCCGCCGCCGCGGCCGCCGCCGCAGCCTCGCGGAGGAACTTGACACCGCAGACGAGGCAGTGCGTCGACTTCATGTACGACTCCAGCGTGGCACGCTTGCTGTTGGACGGTCCGCCGGCTTGGTGGGGGATGGCCCGCTGGACCTTGGGCATCTCGTCGTACCACTGGCGGACGTTTGCGCCGACGAGGTTGAAGATGCGCTCGAGCGGGGGCACCAGGTTCTTGCCAATGTAGTACTCGGCGTCGAGCTGCCAGTGCGGGTTGGCGAGGAGGTCCTCGGGGGCGACGCAGCGGTCGATGAGGCGGGTGCCGGGCGCGCCGGTGATGACGACGTACGGCACGCGCTCGCCGTACTGCGGCTCGGCGCGCGCGTCCTCGAGCATCCGGCGCGCCGAGATGAGCGCGCCGGCCGGTGGCGGGCCCTTGTCCGAGTAGCTCCCGAGGCGCACCTCGCGCGCGAAGCAAAAGTCCTGCACGCTGACGGCGCCGCGCATGATCTTGGCGCACTGCGCCTGGAAGTAGGCCTTGATCTGGCTCAGGTCCGCCGTCTCGAAGAGCAGCCGGAGCGCCTTCTCCTCTATCTTCTGCTCGGCGGGGGTGCCATCGCGCCGGACCGTCTCGATGCCCTTGGCGTCGAAGACGGGCGCCGCCTGGTCCCGAGTCTCGTACATGTAGCCCACGTAGCGCTTCTTGGTCTGCAGCACGCACGGGAGGTAGACCTTCTCAAACTTGAGCTTCATGGGTCGCGGGTTCATCTTGGTGATCTCTGCGGCAATCTCGTTGCCAATGTCAAAGGCCTGGTCCTTGGTGCGGCCCTTAAGGTGGATGAAAAGGCTGTCCGTGTCGCCATACACCACCTCGGCGCCCCATTTCTCGACCGAGTGTATGTAGGCAATCGATCGCTCGAGCGTCTCTCGGGCGGTTTGCACGATGCTATCTGCGATTTCGGAGCAGGGCATGCGGCCGGAGAAAGAGGCAGAAGTGTACCCGTAGGTAACATTGGCGAGCAGCTTCAAAGCAAGTTGTCTATTGTTGAGGAGCTGTTGTAGCATTTTATCGTCCTTGTCTTCCTTCATGCCACTCTTAACCATGACTCTCGTCTCCAAGATCTCGGTTAACATCTTGGCTAGCAACGACGTGCGAATCTCTGCCTTGACAAACATCATGCCGTTGGGCGCAATGTTGATGTAATCTTTCAGCAATGCCATGAGCCCAGCTTGCCGCTTGTACTCTGTAAAGCCCATCTTGCTGGTTCCGCACCAGTTGACAATGCGGCCCAGGAAGGTCGAGTAGCAGTAATTATAGGCGATCATGACACTGGGGTACAGACTTTGAAAATCCAGCACAAGCACTGGACTGCTATAGAATGCGCTTTGGGGTTCCATGACGAGGGGCAGACATTCTAGTGCATTTTGGCTGCCAACCTGTTTCTTGCTTGGCGAAATGAGCAGAAAATTTTCCGGCTTGGCGATTCGAAACATGATGGACTCTACTTTGAACTGCGAGCCGCGGGAGAATACAGAGAAGAAGTCAACGCCTAGGAGTCGAGCTTGCTCGCTGGTCCTGGGAATGAGCTCATTGGCCTCGAGAATTTGTAGATCGATCTTGGTGCGGCTCTGGAAATAGCGAAGCAGTTTTGATAGATCGCTGGGTTTGCCGCTCTTGTACCACGCTGTCAAGGTCTTGTAGGAGAAGCGAGGCACACGCCGGTGAAGCAAATGCCAGGCAACATTCTCCATGGTGTATTGCAGCAGATTCAGCTCTCCGCGCATAGCTCGCCAAATATTGATCATATGACGGCCCGTCACTCGAATCGTTGACGTGGTGTTGAAGCCCCAACGATCACTTTGTTTGCCAAATCTACCATGCGATTGGGCATTGACTCTCGAGAGCTCATCGCATAGATTGTAGTCATATTTGAGTCTTGCCCTCTCCATCAAAAAGCCCCAAGAACCGCCGTGAACCTCATATCCAGTCAAGATATCCGGGTCAAGTTCCTTCACCACGTCAACGAGGCGCACGAGGAGATCCAACTCGGAATCCTCTTCGATGACGTCAGTTTTGCAAGCCTTGCGCATGCGCTTTGCCACATCACCACCTGGTCCTAGTACAATAAGGCCGGAAATGGTACCGTCGCCATCAGTCTGCGAGGCATACGAGACTTCATCGCCCTTGCAGCACCAAAAGATGCACTGGACTTCGTCTTCTTCAGGATTCGGAACGAGCTTTGCTCGCGTGTTAACATGAACTTCAAGACTCATAGTGCTCATGTACTGCACTTCGTGCTGAACGCTGGTGGACTTGCGCTGTTGCGTGTACTTGAAGCCATGCTTGTTCTTTGGCGTTGGGCCGTCAATCTGAGACAGGTATTTGCTGCGACGCTGGACAAAGCTTGGATTTGCAAGCTTCTCCTTTTCATCAAGCCAGCGTGCCACCTCGGTAAATGTCGGAGGCGGTGTGCCTATCTCCCATGTACGCAAGTTGCAGGTCCTTCTTTGTCTCTCCACTGTTAGATCAGAGGGCATTGAAGTTACGTCGAAAGCTCCATTGCCATCGTCACCAAAGTCGAATGCAGGTAGGTACGGTAGTGAATTACCAATCAGCCGAAATTCCCGGCCCGCGTACTCTCTGGCTCGAGGAGGAACATCTTTTTCATTACCGTAGAATGGATCTTTGTAAAGTTGATCTAGCAGGCGGAACTGTGCAAGCGAGTCGGCATCGTTTGGTGGTGGCGGGAGCGTCGAGAATATTATAGTTGGGCGTGATGACGTATTAGCGATGGCTTGTGGAATCTGCTCTGTGCCATTGCTGCTTGCAGAATCGAGTGGGCTAGCCTGCGACAAGGAGAATGGTTGCGATGACGGAAAGGCAAATCCGTGACCGCCAGAGGAGGTTAAAGTGGACATATCTGACGCACGCTTGACAGGTAAACCAGCATCGCTTGTCTCTGAAGCCGATTGCTTGCTTCTTTGACTCAAGCGCAGTCGTGTATGAGGGTCATTCTGGTTCTTGACAATCGCAAAGTTGAGCGTGACCCTTGATGTGGTTGATCCGTCGGACTGTTTTGGTATTGGTGACGAAGCCAGGTTGAATGTCGTTCTGCGCTCTCCTGGATCCGTCTTCGACTTTGGCGGAGTTTTGTCGCCGTGTTTGGCCTTCTTTGAAATCATGTCTGACCACAGTCCCGAGCCAGAACGCTTCAATTCTCTCTTCTGGGATGTCGGTAGCCTGTGATATCTTGACCTTCCAATATACCCGCCATTCTCAGCAGCATTTATAATGGTCGCTGATACCGCCATGATAGGTGGACGGCCCGTTCTGCAGCCGCTCACACAAATGCCAGGTATCGAGTCCTCTAATGGCTTCCTGCCCAAAATCGCCGGATCTAGATGGGACGGTTCCGAGTCTGAATCGTGCTCCTCGCCTTCCATCAGCTCATGCAAAGCTTCGTCATCGGATTCTTGAAAGTAAAAAGATCCGTCGGCAGCGTTGGCTTGGCGCACTTTCTGTTCATCAACCTCAATACTGCTGGCCGGATCAATTTTGTCCTCTGGAACTGTAGGAGGAAGGCCAAGTGCTGGCAGAAGGCTGGAAGGATGCAAATCCTCGACAGATTGCAGAGCCGTTTTTACGGTCGCTTCGAAAGGAACCGGCCGCACAAACTCTTCGAATGAAGAGACAGCAGGGCCAATGCTCTCGCGATCTGCAGCAGCAAGCTCTTCAATCCTTGCCTTGTACTCATCCTCATGAATCCAGCCCTGTGACAGTGAAGCTCGCGGCTCGGCAGACATTGGCACCAAAGCTTCGGGTGGAAATGGCGTGTTGCCAGGTTTGAGACCAGGTATGCGCCGTCTACGCCGTGCCGTTTCATCTTTCCATAAACCTGCCATGCTGTGCACGAGCTTCATATCGCTAGGTAGTGGCTTTTTGAACTCAACAAAGCCATGGTGGAGCTGACGTTCCTGCACCAGCGTTCGGTTTGTGATATCCTGGACGCAGATATCGACTTCGATAGAACAACGACTAACACGAGGTAGTGTATAATCATCTGTTATGCGACCTGGAGGTATGGACAGGTCATGCCACAGATGCGACGAGTTCGAACCGTCATTGTGAGCAGGCACCGGCGCACGGAAAGCTGTCTGTGATGCATCCAAATAATCGCACCCGAACAAATTATAGTCGATCATAAACTGAGAAAGGTATTGCAAGTGAGCTTCATACGGCTGGAGCTTCTGTTTCAGAATAGCGCCTTGCTGAAGCAAATCGGCTAGACGCGTCATCACCATGGGGTTGAACATGTAGATCTTGAGAAAGAAGCGATATCCAACATGGTAGCCATAAAATGGTACACCCTTGACGAGGGTGATGCGCGCAACGAATCTCGAGCTGAGACCTTGCCCATCTCTTCGGAAGCTCACAGATAGAGCATGATCGATTGAGAGATGCAGTCTGTAGATAAAAGATCCGACTCCAGAAAAGTCAATACTCCGTCACTCACCTGCGATAGTGAGAGGATATCACATACCTTCATCTTGGGAGAGGTCACCCTCATATTCGACAAACAAATATGGAAATGCTCCATGGATGTGCGCGCACACTTTTTGCCCTGTCTCTGTTGATCCAAAAATTCGAATAACGGGAACTTTTGGCCCTCTGGCCGCCTGGGAGGGTCGTATGTCATTGCGAAGCTGCGGGTCGTATATAGTGGGCGTCGCCTGGTAGCTGTCGATGCAGTTCAGTCTGACGCGGAACAAGTCCATTATTCCCAACGCGTGAATCCATCGGGATGCATGGAGTAAATGTGAAACCTGGAAGGCAATAATCTTTTTCACCCAAATGAAGCCGCAACGGCTAGCATTTGCTCTCCCGTCGAAGCGTGGCGCCGCCAAACGCGACAGGCAGCGACAAGAGGCGCCCCACTACGCGAACGCACGTGATGATAGTGGCTTCTTATCGGCGACTTGGTGCCTTTTCCGTCGCAGTCTTGCCTTCTCATCAGCTCAATATCGAGGTGCTCTGTGCGAAGGTTACAAACCATATTACTTCTGATCAATCTACGACCGTTTCTACTACTACTGCAACGAAAAGGAGGCTGCGCGCAGTCGGCTAGCCTCCCAAGTAATGCCTCCTCCTCCACCAAGGAAGCCCGAGACGGGCGCTGCAAATAAGGAAGAGAATATCTACATCCCTTCCTTCATCAGCAAGAAGCCATTCTATGCCGGCGATGACGATGACGATGGGGCCGATTACCTGAAGCATCAACGTCGCGAGGAAAAGAAGGAATCGACGAAATGGTACGACCGCGGTCGAAAGGCAGGCCCAGCCGCAACGAAATATCGCAAAGGCGCCTGTGAGAACTGCGGCGCCATGACACACAAAGCCAAAGATTGCCTAAGTAGGCCACGCGCGAAGGGCGCAAAGTGGACTGGCAAGGATATCCAAGCCGACGAGGTCCTACAGAATGTCAACCTCGGGTGGGACGCGAAGCGAGATCGTTGGAACGGCTACGACGCTAAGGAATATAAACATGTGGTGGAGGAATATAACGAAATGGAGAAACTGAGAAAAATGGCACAAAAAGGCGCCGGTGTCGACGATGAGGACGACGAGGGCGACAAGTACGCGGAGGAGAATGACATGAGCAAGCATCAAAGCACAGCTACACGACAGCTGCGTATACGAGAAGACACAGCCAAGTATCTACTGAATCTGGATCTCGAGTCTGCCAAATATGACCCTAAAACGCGATCCCTGGTCGACGGCGGCGCGACCGCCGACAAAGCTGCAGATTTGTTTGCCGAAGAAGGATTCATGAGGTCCTCGGGGGATGCAGGCGAATTCGAGAAGGCTCAGCGACTTGCATGGGAGGCACAGGAGAAGACTGGAGATACGTCTTTGCACATGCAAGCCAACCCAACTGCCGGAGCCTTTCTCCGAAAGAAGGAGGCCGAGGAGGATGAAATGAAGCGAACGGAGAGAGAGAAGCAGCTTCAAGATAAGTACGGTGGCGGAGAGCAAAAAGCCTTGCCAAGCTCTATACGGAATATGATGATTACAGAATCCGAAAACTTTGTCGAATACGACGAGGCTGGGTTGATCAAGGGTGCACCAAGGCAGAAGGCTTTATCCAAGTACAAGGAGGACGTCTTGATCAACAATCACACTTCAATATGGGGCAGCTGGTGGTCCAATTTCAAATGGGGTTACGCTTGCTGTCACTCTTTCATTAAGAACAGTTACTGCACAGGAGAAGACGGCAAGTCGGCTTGGGAAGCTGCAGAATTACAGCGGACAGGCGCCAATCTCGGCAATGGCGACGCAGAAGAGACAGCGACGGAGGACAAGCAGCCAGACGACAAGCCTCAAGAGGATGAAAAAACCAAGAAGAGAAGCAGGGAAGAGATGATGAACGGTGTCACAGAGGAAGAAATGGAGGAATACCGCCGGAAGAGAACCGTGGCAGCCGACCCTATGGCGAAGTTCCTGGGCAAGGACGAGCTGCTGTAGAGACAGTCCAGTCTACATACATACATGACATGAATATACCACAAAATTTACAGTTGAGAACACATTTATCGCTTCACATTTGTAAGCACGAGGTCGTCAGACGACGGGCAAGTACGGTAATTGTTTGTAATCATTCCATTTTTATCCGTTGATCAACGCCCCAAGCCATGACGCGAAATCCCTTTCCGAAGTTCAAATGGCAGTTTCGTTGCACAATTTTCGTGAAGAGGGCAAGCAGCGACAATATGTGGTCAATGCATTTACTCCTCGTCCTCCTCCTCACCCTCCTCGCCGTCGGCGGCAGCCTTGGCCTTCTTTCTGCGGACACGGCCGGGGCGGCCAGAGCCGAAGGGAGAGTTGAGAGCGAAGTCAATGTGCTTCTGCGAGTCGAGACGGACGATGAAAGAAGGAACGTTGACGATCTGCTTGCCGACGCGGATGTGGCGCTGGCGGATCAGGACACGGGCGTGGTGGATGGACTTGGCGAGGCCGAGCTTGTAGACGCAGGTCTGGAGACGACGCTCAAGGAAATCCTCGATCTTGAGGGCCAGGACGTAATCGAGCTTCATGCGGGACTCGTCGAGGACACCGACGCGGACAAGACGGCGAATGAGCGCATTGCCTTCGAACAGACGCTTAGGGTCCTTCTCGTCGAGGGTAAGGAGCTGACTGCAGTGCGAAGATTCTATTAGCCAACAAAATTCCAACAAATATAGTTCGAGGTTTCGAAAGAGCGTACCGAGCAGCACGACGAATCTTGGACAGCGTCAGACCGACGCGCCAGACCTCACGCTTGTTGCGGAGGCCATACTCGCCAACGAGCTTAAGCTCGGAGTCACTATTGTATCGAGGTCAGTCTTGAGTCACAATCGACGTAAACAGAGACAAGCTCATGTTCAGTGGCCGGTGAATACTGACAGTCGGGCAGACTCGAAGGGTCTACGGGGGACACGAGAGGTCTTGGAGTGGGCGCGAGGAGGCATCCTGAATTGATGTGGTTAGAGATTGAAAATTCGCATCTTGGGTTCAACTTTGGGCACTCACTTGACGTTACTCCGAGTTGTTACTGGAGAGTGAACTTTTGCGCAGCTGGTCCAGAGAAATCGTCAAAGTGTTGTGGGGATTCGGGCTAATTTTTGGAACGCTACAGGTCACGTGTCGAGATTGTTGCGAACCCTAACGGGTGCATCCCACCTTGCACATTTCTTTGCCCTACGATAGCTAGCGAGAAAGTGGGACCAAGGGCAGGAAAAAAAAGTTGCATTAGCTAAGCATCGCAAGCCCACAAGCTGTTGCGCAAAATCAGTAGTCAACCCACCAGCGCTTTTGCTGTACTTTGTCAATCCACGATCACCAAGACCGAAACCCCCCCGTGTCGTTCCGGTAAAATCAGTCAAAATGGGTCACTCCTACGGAAAGAGAGCGGGCACTCGCGTACGTTTCTTCGAATCTGTCGAATGTTGAGGAAGGGGGAGAATTGTCTTATGCTGACCGACCGTGCAGTATGCCTTCAGCCGCGACTTTCGCAAGAAGGGTACGTTGGCCATGACCACGTACCTGCGCCAGTACCGGTATGCCGACACCGAGCCGATAGGAGAATCTGCGAGTGAGGGAACGGAATGGCTAATGTGCGAATAGCGTCGGTGATATCGTCGATATCAAGGTCAACGGTGCCGTCCAGAAGGGGTAAGATTTGAACCGCCAATCCCAATTCGAACGCTTGACGATGCATGCGAATTCACTTGCGAGCGAGAAACGAACGGGACATTTCCGAGCGACCAGAGTAGGAAGCTAACGGGTCCACGCAGCATGCCCTTCAAGGTCTACCACGGCAAGACTGGCGTCGTCTACAACGTCACCAAGTCCTCGGTCGGAATCATCATCTACAAGAAGGTCAACCACCGCTACCTCGAGAAGCGTCTGAACATCCGCATCGAGCACGTCCAGCCCTCGCGCTCCCGCGACGACTTCCTGCGCCGCGTCAAAGAGAACGCCGAGAAGAAGAAGGCCGCCCGCGCCGCCGGCACCACCGTCCAGGTCAAGCGCCTGCCCCTCATGCCCCGTGAGGCCCGCACCGTCTCCCTGACCGACGTCCCCCCCGAGACTGTCACCCCTCTTCCGTACGAGACTACGATTTAAAAAAAGAAAGGAATTTGGTTTTGCCACGGGGTGCGCTGCGGTTGCTTATTATTTTCTTGTGGTGTTGCGTCCGGATGGGAAAGATTCTCAGCATGGCAGGGTCTGCATTTCGATGTCCATAGGGAATGAAACAAACAAAAACATGACATCTACACAAGCTTGGTGCTTTTGTGCCACCACGGTTGTGAGGCTGTTCCGGAACGGAGAAGGGCGCTGATGTGCAGGTGACTGTTGCCCGTGGTCGCTGAATGCCATGGGAATTTCCTGGCAAATTTCAGTACTCGCTATTGGTCATTGAGGATTGGCAGAGTACTTGGAGCGCCATGTGTGTGTATAAAATCCACCGTTGAATAGAATATCAGGCTCAATCACCATGAATCCTCAACACAGTCTCGAAACAAATTACTGGTCAGAAAGACGTGCTTGGCTCAATTGCTATTGTTCTACCTCGTCATTCACGATGATGAAGCGAAGAAGTTGCCGGGGCTGTGAGAGCGTGAAACCAGGCTGTGGCCTAATTATCAGCCTGCTTGGCGGTCTGCCACCTTTCCCGCGCATGGTTGTAACCGCCTATTAAGAGGTGCTCTAATTCTGTTCATCCTTCTCCCGCACATCCTCCAGAGTTCGGCCCATATTGGCGACCTAATTTCTCTTCGCTATACGAATATATGTGATGTGAATATGTCTGCGAATTCTGTTACCTCCGATAGCGAAGACAGCGACGGCTTCATTATCACAAACAACCCAACCCGAGACTGCTCCGATTGCCCCCCACTCAGCGTGGAGGAGCTTGCCAAAGTGCGGGAATGGCTTGAGCCAACAGCCTATGACATCTCGGGCGGTGAATACCGAAAGCACACCTCATCATACCTTTCGGGAACTGGAAGTTGGCTCACTGCCTCATCCGAGTACCAGCAGTGGCTGACGGGCCAGGACCATGGCCTCCTCTGGATCAAGGGGATACCAGGGTCAGGCAAGTCAGTCATGGCCGCCAAGATCATTGCCGATTTGACGACGTCTGAGCCGAAATCCCCGGTTCTATACTTTTTCTTCCGTCAAATCATCGATGCCAACCATGAGCCTGCGGCTTTGCTTCGCGACTGGATGGATCAGCTCCTGCAGCACAGTCCAGTTTTGCAGCGGCAGCTATACTCCCATGTCAAAGGCGGCGAGTCCTGGAAGAGCGTTTCGCAGGATGACATGTGGAAATATCTGAAAACGGCCTTTGCATCGCTCTCCGAGATGGTATTTTGCGTCACTGACGCTCTCGACGAAATGGACCAAGGAAATGATACATTTCTGCAAGCACTGGCGAATCTCGGACACTGGCGACCCGACAAGGTCAAAGTTCTCATTACCAGTCGACCCGTTTCAAGCGTCGAGACACCCTTGCATCTGGTTCCCTGTCTTAAAATTCGTCTCCGAGAGGACGAGGTCGACAACGACATCTCTCGCTTCGTGATGCATTCATTAAAGACCTCACAAATAGACAAAAGACATTGGCCTACAATTATCGACGCAGTTCCGGGAAGGGCCAACGGGCTCTTTCTATACGCTCGACTTGCAATGGATGCCTTTCTTGAGCCCGGCGCCGATGTTGAGACAGCGCTGGCGCACCTTCCCATCGACCTCAACGTTCTGTACACGAATCTCCTCAGGGAGCACATTTCTCGTTCAGGAGTCGATGAAGCGGTACAAAAATTGATTCTTCAGGCGGTGACACATGCCACGCGACCACTACGTCTCCTTGAAATAGCCGAAATGCTTAGCGTGGTCGATACAGAGCGCGATTTGAAGGCACGTAAGGAGCTCGTCAAGGCAGCTTGCGGCCCTCTCTTAGAGATACTCGCGGACGAAACAGTCTCAGTTATACATCATTCTTTCACCGAGTACCTAAAAGGTATCACGAGGCTGCAGGCCGACAGCGGCTACCCGCCCCTAGCGTATGGTGCTGCGCACGAGCAACTCGCATACGCCTGTCTCCGTTATCTTTGCAGCGGAGTTCTGGACAGTTTCCCTGCTCATGTTGAAGACCTAGAGCTCTACGAAGCTCGTTCCTATCTAAAATTAGGGTTGTGGAAGAAGCACCCTTTTCTCAAGTACGCGACTGGCAGCTGGTTCAAACATGTTGTCGCAGCGTGCTCTGCGTCGTCGGACGACACTAGAATCCTCGCCGAGACTTGCCGGTTTCTTGATAATGATTCTTGGCGGCTAGCTTCGTGTCGTCTAGAGCGGCAATTTGCTACATGGGATGCCCCAAAGGCTCACGTCGCCGCGAAATGGGGTCTGACCGGATACATCAAATTACTCATTGAACACGCTGAAGACGTAGATTCCGTGGATAGGCAGGGAAGAACTCCACTGTAAGATATCTTGACCATGCTATCGCAAAAATTATGTGCGCCTCGGTTTACTAACAGTGTTGCGCTGCAGTTGGTGGGCTGCCAGTGAGGGCCACGCCGACACGGTCCAGGTATTGATCGCAGCAGGAGCCAAGCCAGATGGCGGGAATGCCACTGATGGCTATACACCCCTTCATCAAGCAGCAAAAGCAAACCATTTCTCAGTGGTTGAACTGCTTCTGCGAGCTGGCGTGAGCCCTATGATCCGGAAGGGTCTAGGTAGTCCGCAGAAGTTCAGTGCTCATTGCATGCCGAGTCATGGTGAAAGCCCTCTTCGATGTGCCTGCGAAAAGGGCCACCTGGAAACTGTTGATGCGATGATGAAATACATCATGGACCTCGGCAAAATTTATTGGGCATTGGCCTGGGCTGCTTGCAGCGGGCAGTCTCGGTTGGTTTCCCTACTACTGGAGTATCCCGGAGTGGACGTCAATGCCAAGGTTCGCGGAGATACATTTCTCTACTTGGCTTGCTACAGTCTTGATATTGAGACTATCAGTATTTTGCTACGGGCTGGTGCGGATCCGACAGTGCTTAGCATCGGCGACCAACACCCCATGAACGTCGATATTGACTACACGCCGGAGCCGACAGGATGCCCAACTCAAAGTTGTTTGCGGGCTATCACTGAAAATTACAGGCTGGAGGGTACCCTCAAGAATCTAGTAGCCGGAAAAGGCATTGAGAAGCTGTTCAGCAACTTGTTCCTTGCTGGATTAGACGTGAATCAGCGTGACAGCACAGGACAAACGCTGCTGCACCGAGTAACCGGGTCTGCAGAGCTCACTCAACTGTTGCTCTCAGAAGGTGCTGATGCTACGGCAGTCGACGATAAGAAAAACACGCCGCTTCATTTCGCCGTCAAGCCTGACGTAATTTCAATCCTCGTCAAAATTGGTGGTGCCAATGTTAATGCGGTGGACATGAATGGCCAAACACCGCTGCATAGAGCTACATCGCATTGCCACACAACGCTGCATCGAGCTAAATCACTAGCCACCATCTCGAAGCTTCTGGAGTATGGCGCCGACCCTAACATGATGGACAATAAGGGGAACACTGTGTTGCATCTGTTACTTTGGCTGACAACTGCTGCCACCTTGCATGAGCACGTCGCTCTTTTGCTGCGATTTGGAGCAGACCCCAACATAAAAAATCACGACGGCCTGACACCGCTTCGAAGAATACGAAATGTGCACACTGCCGGCCAAGTTGTCGATTGCCTTATTCAAGCCGGTGCAGACATTGATTCGAGGGACAATACTGGAAGGACAGCATTATTCGACGCTGTCTGTCAACAGTCCTTTGTCAATCAGAATAGCATCTGTATTCTCGAGTTTTTGCTCGATGTTGGCGCCTCTAAGCGAAGTCGCGATTTCAAAGGTCGCAAGATGGCACATGGGGCAATCAGGGGTGCCATGTGCCAGAATGATATAGGAAGGGTAGTTCAGTGGCTAGATGCCCTGGATAGTCTAGAGCTACTTGACTTGGAGGCTGTCGACAACGCGGGCAACAGTCTCTTGCATGAGCTCTGCTCTCATGTGCAAAACACACTCACTAGGCGCACCGTCGAAATGCATCTTATCAGGTTACTTACTGGCGCTGGATTAGATATTTCGCGAAAGAATTACGCAGGACACACACCGCTTCATCTGCTCTGCGCGCGACCTTGCGAGCAAGGAGGATCTTGGTATGCTTTCGATCTTCCGATAGCTTACGCGATCCAGAAGTGCAAGAATATTGATGAGCGCGATTCAAGTGGAAACACAGCTCTTCACATTGCATCTGCGTATGAGCAAACCTGGTGCAAACTGCTGCTTGATGCAGGCGCTGATCCCACACTGCGTAATCACGACGGTCTGACGCCGCTTCATCTGGCCGCTCGCTGCAAGCAAAGCAATGTGGTTGGTATGCTCCTGAAGGCAGTTCGTGACCGCCTGGGTGATGCGCCTTCTGATGAGGCTGCTCTAATCAATGCAACAGTTATCAACAGCTGCTACAACATCTATGAGCCGTTTCATCTTACGGCTTTGTTCTATGCCTGCCAGTCTGGAAGGCCGGAAAGCGTAAAGCTCTTACTAGATGCTGGCGCCGACCCTAACATTGGAACTTTGTTTGTAGCGTGTGCGATGATGGAGCAGGAAAATCGACTCTGGGAGGCAAAGGACCCTTCTCCGGTAGGTGACATCGCCGCTTTGAGACTGTTCGATACGAAGCGACCTCCGAAGCCACCGCCAGCACACCGAACAGACTTGTTCTATCCTTTTGTATCAACAAGGCTGGAGGAGATTCTGGACATGTTGTTTTCGGCAGGCATCAAGCTATCGTTACTCTGCAGCGACCCGTCAAGAGGGCACACCAACCCATTTGCGAAGGCTGCTAGCCTTCATAGCGACTACGCATACATGTGTTTCAATGGTATCAAGACAAAACACTCGGAAAAGATGGAAGAGGTATCAGAGTGTGTTACAAGTCGTGATCCGATGCGAGGCTTGAGTACCTTTGACGGTCGAATGGTGGCTCTCCGACAAAATGAATCGGAGCGTATGATAAAGCAAAGTGGCTGGCTTCAGCCAGAGGGGATTGATTTCGAAATATTCCGTGCCATCATCGTTCGTCGCCAATATCATTTGATCGCACCAATGGTCGAGGCCGGTTGCCGTTTCCTCCTCCCAGGCATTCCGCATTTGCAATATCTTATTGTCCATGGCCTTGCGTCTGTGTTTAACCAAATTGTCGAAGCAGAAACGCAATCACGGCTGAGCGAAGGAGAATGGCATGCATTCGGCGACCCTAGCAAGCCTGGTCTTCACTTCCGGCCCAAACTCCAACAGGATGAGGTAATTCAGAACGGCAATCCTAGAGAAGAATTTCGAAACAAGATGCTGGAGTATGCAGTAGGCCGAGCGCTACCAAACATGGAGATTGTTGAGCTTCTCGTGACCAAGTATGCGGTGAACATCAACGAGGGCCATAGAGGCAACAACACGGCTCTGCACACGATTGCACGTGGACATCACTGGTGGCAGGGGGCACAGGCCTTACCGTTTCTTATAAAATCCGGAGCAGATATTGAAAGTCGAAATTTGTCCGGGCAAACACCGCTGCACCTAGCGCTGGACAGAAAAAAGGGTGGTGCGCTGGGCGAGCTTGGCCCTTTCCACAAGGATGTTGCGGAGGCGTTGATCAATGCCGGGGCCGACATGAATGCTATCGATTCTAAAGGGCAAAGCTGCCTCGACGTGGCGGGCTACAGCACCGAACTGATCGATTTACTCATAAGCAACGGAGCAGTAATACATGCCAGCTCGATTTTTTCGGCGCTCAAAGCTGACAACAGCACCGCGCTGGAGAAGCTGCTGAACGGAGGGGCGGACGCGAATGGCCGCATGCCATTTGTCGAAGATGATCTCCGGGAAAAGGATGATATGGATGGGTTCTGCCTAGGTGACAGCAGGATGACGTTTGATACTGCGCTGGTACCTCATCATGAAATTGTTCCAGTCTATTATATGGCGTCGAAATCGGCATTTCCGGAAGATGCGGATATGCGAAGCTGTTTCAGAAAACTCTTGGAGCACGGGGCAGATATTTATGCGCCTTTCCAGGTGCAGCCAGAAGCACACAGCTTCAGAGGGTCAACCCGTCAGGAGGATTATAATAGGATGCTGGGGCTTGCGGACGAGCATGCGACTGCACCAGAAGAGCGCAGCGTTTTGCATGAACTTGTTCGTCTAGGGAAACTGAGCAAATGCATCATCGATGCTGTGGACATTAACACGGGTTGCCGGGATCCCAAAGGTTGCACTCTTCTGCACGCCGTGTGCGATAGCTGGAATGGCCCAGACAGCGTGATTGATATGACGTCGGATGACGATGACGATGACGATGGCGAAGAAGAAGTTGCAGACCAGAGAAAGGAGGGGCACATGACGGCATTCCAGCAGCTGCTGACTCTTGGGTGCGATATTAGGGCACGCGACAACAGCGGACAGAGTGTTGTGCACCACATGATCTATCGAGGTTGGAAGTATCCAGAGAAGCTAGGACGCTTGGAAAAGTCCATGGCGGAGGTTGCGCGTCTTGCGCCCGAGCTCCTCAACGCGCCGAATGCTTCAGGAAACACCCCCTTCCATTATAGCGCTTTGCTGACGGCATCTGCTCGGCGACCCGCGGCGGTCAGTCGGGAGGGGGACGAGCCCCGACGGACGGAGCAGACCGCCATGGTCAACCTCACGCGGCTGCTGCTGCGCCTGGGCGCCAGCCCGGCCGGCGTCAACGACGACGGCAACAGCGTGCTGCACTTTCTCGCGCCGAACCTGGACCGGTACGACGTGACGGCGTTGTTTACGGAGCTGGTGCGCGACCACGGGCTCGACGTCAACGCGCGCAACGGGCTCGGGGAGACGCCGCTGACGCACCTGGCGAACCGAACGGGCGCCCTGCTCCGGCTGTGCGGAGGCGGACAGCCCCAGCTGTGTCCGGACGACTATGCGGCGGCCGAGGCCGTGGCGGCGCTGAAGGCGCTGGGCGCGGACTTTGGGGTCGTGGACGCGCGGACGGGCGACGGCCTCTTGCACCTCGCGGCCACGGACGCGGTGCAGCTCTTCAAGGCCGTCATGGACTGCGGTGGACTGGACCCCGCGAGGGAGAACAAGGCCCATCAGACGGCGATTGATGTGGCGGCAACGTACAATAACAAGGAGATACTGGCCCTGTTTGAAAAGAAGGTGTAGAAGGGAAATTTGCGTGGAAAGAGCCCTCCCCTAGACACGGCTTGGTTCGCTGCGTTCCTGCCGGTGCACCAATTTATAAGTTGAAAACGCATATTCTGGGGGTACCTACAAGTTGTTATCTTGCACCAGGCCGTTTCCTGCGGGCACTCAGAGAAGGGGTTGCAACAGTTAGAAATCTAAGTTGCAGGAAATGGTTAATAAAGTGGAGCCGTCACAGTTCAGCGTGAGCGTGAGCCGTCAGATCTCGAAGCCTCGATTCTACATACGATTCTACATACACAACAGTCAATGCAGCGCACTTCAGAGCCCTTTGTGGCTGAAAGGGGAGGAAAGTCCCCACATAACGACAACCTCGACAGCATCAAGAGATAGCTTTCGACACTGATCCATACTCTCCCCTGGTGGCACGGAGGCTGCGATACCACCATCCAGCTTTCTCTCTGTATCTTTCCTCGTCATAGACACACATCTGCTAACATGCGGGCGACACAACCACAATGGCGCAAGAGTTTCTTGTCGCGCAGTCTAGATGAGCTGAAGCGCCGGTCTAGCATAGGTCAGTACCTCACGGCGCGCTTCGCGCACAATTCCTCCCCATGAAACTGACATCTCCGCAGCGTGGAATCTCGAAGCTGTGAAAGGGCCGCAAGGCCCACGCACTCTCTACGAATTTACTGACAGCGAGTCGACACGCGACTGCATCCTCATGTCCGACGATCTCATCGGCGGCTCGTCCAAGTCACACCTCGATTATGTAACATGCCCTTCGACCTCATTACCTTCGACCGCAACATCGACATCGTCATCGTCATCGTCATCGTCATCGTCATCGCCTTCATCCTACGCACGCTTTCACGGCTCCATTTCCACAGCCTTACCAAGCGACAGACTCAAGATCAAGCGGACTGGCTACGCTGCCTTTCGGACGCCCAACCAGGCGCCCACCCTCTTCGGGAAATCCGTCTGGGATATCGACCCCTACACCTACCTCGCACTTCGCGTAAAGTCTGACGGTCGTGCCTACTTTGTCAACGTCCAGACTGAGGGCGTCGAGCCCACCGATCTACACCAGCATCGTCTCTTCGCCAAGCGCCCGGGGCAATGGGAGACGGTCCTCATAAAATGGAACGATTTTGTCCGCACCAACTATGGCTTCGTCGTCGAGCCCCAGACCGAGATCCTGCGCCAGCGCGTCGCCACCGTCGGCGTTGGACTGACGGACCGAGTCGAGGGACCTTTTGAACTTTGTATCCAGCGAGTCTGGGCGACAAACCAACCGCCTGACATCGACGGCCCCAACTTGGAGCTACATGGGGGACTTAAGACGAAACAAGGCGATCGGATAAAATGGTAGCAGAAGCAAGAGCAATGCGAGAAATCAAACAAAACGTTTCTGGCCGCCGCTAGAATGCGTCCTCATTAAAATCACTTTATTCTCTAGACTGCATAAAACCGTAGCGCCTAGCAAATTCCTTCCTTGCCCACCAATACTCGTCTCGAAATTGGCCACCAAAACGCCGTCGTATGGATACATGCATCGTTGTCGTCACAACCATTACGCCCCGCCTAGACTCAGCGTCTCTGCATTCTTGCGAAGCGCTACATACGCGGCTGCATAGTCGGCTGCAAGGGTCAATTCTCCTGTGAGCTTCATAATCATTGCCCGCTTCGCCATGCTCTCGCATTGCTGATTGATGTCCTCAACGCTCGACCAATGGTCAAACGAACGTTGCACCGCTGCCAGTGCTCGCGTCATGTATTCGCTGCGTTTACTCGACTTGGCCTCCATCCGCCCAGCCATTCCCATGTTGGCGTCCGCCAAGTACGAGTACAGCCGCGCTGTGAGCGCTGGCGCCTCGCATTCGAGAGATCGTGGGAGTGCAGCGTTGAGTATATCGATTGCGCCTTCAAACTCCCCCAGCGAAACCAGAATGTTGGCGAGCGCCCCTGTAGCCTCCCAAAGCTGTGGTATCAGCCGCGCCCGCCAGGCGAGGTTGGCCGCACGAATAGCCGTTGAGAAGCCCCGTTGTGTCCGATTACTTCTGTCGAGAAGCGCAACCTTGAGGAGTAGCAGCTTGACAAGAATTGCAATGTCCTTGCTCTCATCTTTAATCATGGAAATCATGTTGTTGACTTTTTCAAAGGCCCCTTGTAAATCTCCTCGCCTTGTTAGATAGTCAATATGCAGTGACTCAATCATGAACGTCATGTCTGGTTCCAGGTCGTCTGCCTTCGACTGCACGAGCTGATCCAGCAGCTCCTGAGCGCCAACTAGGTTGTTGTGGTGCAAATCTTTGATCAGCTTGATGATCCCTCTATACTTGTGCCAGTATTGGCTTGGCTTCCACGAGCGAAGAGAATTGCTGTCCAGGCCCTCTAGTTGCTTGAGACCATTGTCGTATTTACCGCGCTCAGCCTGTATCAACGCAAGGCGACAAATCATCTTGAGTTCGTCTTCGAATACAGAGTGCTGATTATGGCAACGGAGAAACATTTCGCAAGTAGCTGTTGAGAGATGTGTGAGTCCTAATCGACTCCAAAGAGCAGCGTACAGCGATAGCTGGGCACCAAACATATTCTTCATGTTTCGCGTCACAATAAGATGCGAGCTGCGCACGATATACTCGACAGCAGTCGCAACACTCTCCCCGTTGATCAAGCCCAGCTTTGCTTCACTCAGCAGGACGGAACTCCACAATGCACTCATGCCCGATTCCTTGGCCTTGACACGTAGATACGCCAAGCTTTCCTTGCCAGTCCCGAGAAGGCTATTAGACTCCAGCTCGCGGACTAGCCTTGGATGCGCTCGGCCAAAATGAAAGAGCCAGTTTAATGCAAAGTTGAGGCACGTCATGTCTCTGTTTTCCCGCGCCGTTGTGACCGTTTCGAGCATGGTGGTGACGGCGTCGCGGTGGCAGCCGAAGTCTGCCTGTAAAACCGCCAAGTTCATCAGCGCATATTGATAAAACAACCGGTCACGATATTGCATGGTGTAGTCGAAATAGCGATGCAGTAGGTCAAATGCAGAAGGATAATCCCCTGCTCTCCATGCGTTCAGAAAGCTGCAGAGATTAGCGAGCATCCCCCTTCTCGGCACAGGTGAACTCACCCGAGATAATGTGTCAGGCTAGGAACGAGGATGCTGGCTTGAAGGAGGTCCTGAAACTGAGTGATTGTCTCCAACGGTACTCTGTTACCATACTCTGTATCTCTTATTAGCACAGCAGCTTCTGTGTGGCGCGAGATACCCACTCTGCATTTGCTCAATTTGAAAGTCGAGAAGTAGTTCAATGTCATCGGTGCTAACTGCCACTTTCCCGAGACGATCACCTGTAAGCATGTCGTCATATGTAATAGATGAAAGGGCATAAACACTGTCAGGCGTCCAGCCTTCTTCGGCTGCACCAGCCAACAGAACGTTGTCAAAACTGAGTTTCCCGAATTTTGGATTCTTTCTCTTTTGATGGTGTGCCGTGGGCTGCCTATAGCGCACAAAATCCTTCCACAGTTCTGCGCAGTCATGGAACCGCAACCGGCGGTACTCAACCATGGCGCGGCGAATGAAGGCGCCGAGCGGTGAGTTGCGAGCGATTTGAATCCCCTCTTCCATGTCGGGTAGACCCGCCTCGCTGAGTCGACGCAGTTCCTCCTTTGTCTTGGCCAACAGTAGCTCGAGGTTCTCGAAGAACTCGTACAGTGCATCCAGAGAGTTTATGTCCCACAGCCTCGTGAGAAACTGATCCCACAGCTTCCGCCCTGGCATGCCCATGACAAACGGAAAGCTTCCCAAAAGCTTCTCAAAATCTTTAATAGCAATGACAAGGCTGACGGTGCGTTCGGCCTTGGCCCATCGGCCTGCCTGGGAGGTGGGCAGATTGCCAGCTTCGTGGCCCATTATGTGCGAGGTGATGAATGACAAAACCGGGACAATGGCATCGCCAGGGACGGCTTCTTCGACATAAAGCTGTACTAGAACAAGCAGGCCAATCTTGGCCGGGTTGAGGTACCGAGCCATGACGAGTGTTTGAGCGTGTGTTTACTACCTGATAAGGTAAGTAGAGTCTTGGTTCCAGCGTCCTGTCGCCAGCGTCGAGCACGTTGACGAGCTCATGCGGCGGCCAATTGAGGCATTTTAATTTGAGCGCCGTCGATGTCTCATAAGAAAGTTGTTTCTTTTCGATGCAATTGCCCTAAAGTTGTGGTTTGGAGGAAAGCAGAAGCCGACCATCGTGGGGCACGAACGCGTTTAGTGTGACGGCCCGGGGATTCCTCGGGTGCAAGAAGATGCACAGGCACCTAGTATCGAGGAGTCAACGACAACAATAACTCTACCTCAGGACGCTCGCCATTCTCGGCACACTTGGTTCAAATAAAATGGTATTTTTGGTCTATTAATAAAGTCCGAAGTACTCCGGCTCAGATCATACGTTTGTCGTTACCGAGGACAACTGACAGCACACCATTCTGCGGGACAGCAATCATGAGTAGAAATCCGGCTTGAACCAGATTCGGGGATTCAAACACGATAGCCGTACAGATAGGTACCACACATGAAAATCACCACAAAGGAAATAAATTTGGTGGTCCTCTAGGGATTAAGTACAAAATGTGTCCCGGCTGGGCACTCTAACAATCCACCAACATGTCGCGCTACAGGTGTTGCTTGGCACTTATGCGACCTTGTCCTTGTTGTGGTAGTTGACCTTGTCGTTCCAGCTGTTGCCTTGGTTAGATTTTGCTTGCATAAATGCGTTCTTGCGTCATCTGCCGATAGATGTCCGTAGTCGGCACAATCATATCGGGAAGAACTTCTGAGCGGAACTTACAAGAGAGTCTATGCAGTGTTAATCCATGTGCCAGTTTCTCGCTGGGGGGAAATCAAAACTCACCTCATCACCATTACCCCACTGGTAGTTCTTGGTACGGATGTTCTGGTAAGCGTACTCGGTGCGGTCCTCCAGAGCAGGCATGTGGCTCCAGTGCTCCCAGTGCTCGTTCCAGAGGTAGTAGGCATTGGCACCGGCGGCAATGAGGCAGGGAGTAACACCGCTTTTAAATTGTTAGAATTTTGACTGCGTGAACCCTCGCGTGAATTCGCTGCATTGCCCATCGGGTTCGTAGCAAATGCGTCGGCCAGCTCGCTTGAGGCTTATTTTCGTCGGCAGTTTTTGGGTCGGCGTAGACGTGACTTACTAGATGGAAATCTTCTTCCAGAGCTCTGAATAGACGTTAGAAGCATTCTCCGAAAGCAATTGAACACTTAGGTAGCTTTTTGGGATGCAATGGGACCTACCCGTGGTGCCCTTGGCGTGGTCCTTGATGTGCTGGCGTTCCTTGATGAATTCGTTCTCGGAGGCAGAGCTGGCGAACCGGCGCTGAGCACCTGCACGGGCCTGAGCAGCAAAGCGCGGAGCGTTGCGAACAGCTTGTCGGGCGGTAAACATGGTGATGGCGATTGTTGATGACGTCGGGTGTAGAGGTGCAGGTTTGACTGGTCAGACCATTTTCGATGAAGCTCGGCACCGGAATGGGGTGGGTGCCTGGAGATTGAGGCGCCAACTCTGATTGGCGCACGTGACCCCGTGAGTATTCCGCGCTTATGGTCACTTTGGTCATCAAACGAAGAGCGCGATCGTGGGGCAACAGGGTGAGCTTCTGCACAACCGATTTCGCTAATTGTGCAAGACGGAAAGAAGAACAAGCGAATCTAACTCAGGAGTGGCATTTGCCTTCTACTGATCATTGTGTCAGAATTCAATCAGCAGATACCCACATTCTTGGGAATTTCTTCTGCCCATGTCTATTTCGCGCCCGATCGTGGTGGATCGGAAGCGGTCGAGAGGCGATTTAAAAACGGCGGTCAATTGAAGAAACGACGAAAATCACACAATTTCAGAAGCAATGCCAGAATGGTGTTCAGAATCACCACATGGAATGGTATGCCGTCGGAATAGCGATAGCTCATGCAGAAGCTAACGGGTCATAGTGAATGGCATCCGGTTCGTATTGCCTTTGCAGAACTATGCGTGTTTCAATACTAAAGATTTTAGAAATCCATTTGGATATCAGCCATGGCGAGAAAAGCGCACATTCCAGGTTAGTACTTTCTCCGATACCAATTGCTGATCATCTTTTGTTGACATCTTAGGCTATGTTTGACATTCTCGAAGCCGACATTGTGATTATGCAGGAGACCAAAATTCAGCGCAAGGATTTGCAAGATGACATGGTTCTTGTGCCGGGCTGGGACGTATACTTCAGTCTACCACAGCATAAAAAGGGTGCGCTAGTTGAGCAAGTTATGAAGGGCGATTGCTGACATTTCCAGGCTACTCGGGAGTTGCCATCTACACCAAGAATGCGACGTGCGCGCCCATTCTCGCGGAGGAAGGCGTCCTAGGGATACTTTGCCCACCGAAAAGCAACACGCCATATCGAGAACTACCAGAAGACAAGCAAATTGGTGGATACCCGACGTTGGCCCAGCTAAACGGAAATGTGGATGAAGCATTGCTCGATTCGGAAGGACGATGCCTAATTCTAGAGTTTCCAGCATTCGTACTGTTTGGGGTCTACAGCCCAGCCAACCGCGATGAGTCGCGGGTCGAATTCAGACAAAGCTTCGTGGAGGCTCTAGAGGCTCGGATACGAAACCTGATTGCCGCAGGCAAACAAGTGATTCTCACTGGGGACTTCAACATTATCCGCAGCGAAATGGACAGCTCAAATGTTGCTGAAGGCCTCAGAAAAGAGGGAATGACAATAGACGAATGGCAGTCGATGCCGACGCGACGGATACTCAACCAACTCTTGTTTGATGGGACCGTCATTGGCCCCCGAGACAAGGCCCGTGAAGATGCTGTTTTATGGGACATATGCCGGTGCTTTCACCCTACACGGATAGGCATGCACACGTGCTGGGATACGAAGAGAAACACGCGACCAGCCAACCTGGGCAGCCGAATCGATTACATCTTGTGTAGCGATGGGATCAAAGATTGGTTCGTGGACTCGAACATCCAGGAAGGACTGATGGGATCAGATCACTGCCCGGTATATGCGACGATGAGCGATACAGTTCTCAAGGACGGCAGGGAGACTGCTCTTGCGGAAGTTGTGAATCCCACCAACATGTTTCGGGGCGGGCAGCGGATCCGGAATTGGGAACAACGGGACGCGCTGGCCCTTTCTGCCAAGCTCATCCCGGAATTTGACCGGCGGCGCAACATAAGAGACATGTTTACAAACAAGGCGGCGCATGCTTCGTTCGATAGAGGGAAGAATGGTGGGCAATTGCTGCAAATGGAAGCCGCGGATAGGTCTGCCCACAAAACCACAAGCACGGGCACGACTGCAAGCGGCGCGAGTGACGCAGAAGAGACAAAGCAACTCGGAACAACGACAACGCCGAAGCTGCAGTCGGGAGGCAGTGTCGAGGAGCGGGAACGGGTGAGCCAAAACAAGAGACATGCTGGGCCAGTTCAGGTGGGCATCCCAGCAAACAAGAAGAGCAAAGGCTCTAGCGACGCCAAGACAAAAGTTGCTGGCGGGCAAACAACACTGCAAGGATTCTTCAAGCCCAGATCTACCAGTACTAGAGCATCAGCTGGCGGGCAGTGTGGCCCTCTTGCAGGCCCCTGCCAAGTGCCTGGGCTGGCGCAGACACCACCACTGACAGCCAACGCGGTGTCTCTGCAGACACCAACGTCATCACAAACGGTGAATGTCAAGCCAGTGGAGCAAAATTCTCCCGGCAAGGTGTTCGACCCGATTGAAGCCAAAGAGTCGTGGTCAAAGCTACTTGGAAGACGAGTAGTTCCAAAGTGCGAGCACGACGAACCATGTATCAGCTTGGTGACAAAAAAGCCTGGCGTCAACTGTGGTAATGTTTCTCTGCCCCTCCCTTTTCTTGGTTTTGCCAATGAAGGCGGTTGACCACGTGGGGATAAGACTAACTGTTTGTGATTACAGGACGCTCGTTTTACATTTGTCCTCGCCCATTGGGGCCGTCAGGAGACAAGGAACGAGACACTGAGTGGCGATGCGGAACGTTTATCTGGAGTAGCGACTGGAACAGCGCGGCGTCGTTGAGCGGCCCATGAGGTAGAGCTGGCTACCTCGAGATTTCTTTTTCTCATTTGCAAAGAATCGCTGAGATCTCTTACGTCGATGAAGAGCGATGCACATGGATATGCACGTCGATTAGACCTTGCCCGATTTATTGCGGCCCCATGTCGGGACCAATCTGGGCCATGATCGTGTCGGAGCCGAGAGAGGGGACCCTAACTGGAGAAACTGGTTGATTAGTACGCTTCCATCCGTACATAAGACGAAGGATAATTACGGAGTACGGGGTTGGTCGGTGATTGGGCGGCTTCTTGGGTAGTCTTGGATCTGATCTGACTGGCGAAACAGACAGACGCACGAACAAGAAACAGGCGACTAGAAGAGCTTTTTTGTCCTCTTTCTCGGCTGTCACTGGAAGATGTCATCAGTGGAAGCGAAACGACCCAAGGAGGATGGGGCCCATCTCAGCCGAGGCGAAAGCCACAAGGTAACACAAATCATGACACGTCTTTGTCTACAGACTGTTCTACAGCACCGAGTACCCGGAGAAAGGAGCTGACAGGTCATTGTGACGTTGTGCGACGTGAAGAGCAGGTGGCGAGGCAGGGCCGGGCAGGGCTAGATTGGATCGATAGTGGGGTGATGGGCTGGTTGTCCAAGTGAGGTGAGGGATGTATCTCAGCAAGAAGGGAAGGAGGGGGGCACAGGACGCACAGGGCAAGAAACCACAAGGGACTGCGGTTCTTGTGCGAGGGTGAGGTTAATGTGAGATGGAAAAGGAGAAGCTGGAAGTGGAAGTGGTGGGTGGCCGGCCCCAGGCGCGCGCTCCAGCTCCAAGACAACACCAGTACGAGCGCCGGCCAGCCACAAAGACGGTCATGCTCGAAATAGTATCCCGAAATAAACTACTATCTATCCCTTGTAGCAAATGATAATCGTAAAAGTGAAATGATCACGGGGCCGCATAAGTAACTAGAGAGGCTGGCGGCGTAAGGTGCCGGTGAGGTGGATGTGGAGTTGTGAATTTGGTGAGTGCTCCAGATGCGTCATCTTTGTGCTGGGCGTTGTGATGAAATTAGCGGTGTCTGACCGCTGATTCATTTACAAGGCGAGTAGGAGCAAATTTGGCATTTATGAAAACCCTGTTGTATTGCAAGAATCTTGATAAAATCACAAATTGTCCACCCCTGGAACTGTTACGCCTGGTATCTTGTCCATGAAAAAAAGTATCAAAGCCAAATCAAGGTGCCACCCAATTTCTGCATGCCCAGAGTTCTGTTGTTCTTCATAGTAGAAAGACCGAGAAACTAGACAAAAAACTAGGAGAAAAATAGCAATCATCATCGTAGTCTTGCGACGCCTGGTCGGTGTGAAGTCGGAGCCGCGTCGCAGTAAGCTGTTCTGTGCAGTCGCATGGTCTGACGCTATTCGTGAAGAAAGAAAGTCTGCGCAAGATCAAGCAGCATTTGTGGCCGACTGTAGAGCAGGAATGCGTCGAAGCATCATGAGCTTCTAGTTGATTGACTCGGGGCTCATTGAGAGCTCGCTCCCTGCCATGATGTCGCTGTCTGGTGTTGCTGATGTGGTCTCACTGCTCTGAGATTCGGTATCCTGTTGGCGCTTTCGGCGTCGCTTTCGCTCAGATGGCTTCCGGGGTTGATACTGGTACTGGGGATACCGTTCAAGGAGAGCTCTTTTGATCTTTTCCGACATTTCCTTGTAGCGTTGTCGGACCTCTGGAGGTTCAGCATTCCAAGCTTTACCTAGCACTTGTGCTACAGATTGTCAGCGAAGCCACCTATCATGGGCGCAAGGATATTCTTACAAACTTCGTTATTCGACAAATGTGGTTCGCTTTGCTTCACAAGGGTATGCCGATCTCTGCGGTATAGAATATACGCATTCGGTGGTCTTGGAATCTTGATATGTTTGCGTGGCAGTGACGACTGACACATGGTAGCCTTCTGGTACTTCAAGCCGGGTTGCTCGAACCAAATGGGCTCCACCTCAGCGGCAGCGAGAATGATTCCAGTGCCTGACATCAGGTGTCGTGGATTGCCAAGAAAATATCTGTCTGGACCAGAGCCATCGCGACAAAACATGACTGGTTCTTGGACGTGTTTGCTGCAAAAGTCAGCGCGTGCTCTTGTCGTCGAGAGGTGTGTGCTTACACGAAATTCTCGGCCAGAAATCTCTTTGTTTTCATAGTTAAGGAGCGATGTATGATGCCATCAATGCTCAATACTTTCACAAATGGGTTAATGCCAAGGCTAATGGCATCCCATAGCTCCTGATCCTGGAGTCTGGTTCGATCTAAAAGTAGATCCATTGCGAATGGTGAAAGGTGCGTGAGTAGACGCGATGTATTGCGATGAGAGACAATAAAGATTCTTTAGGTTAAAGTAAAGCGTTGTTTAAGATGTTGAGAGAGGGTCAGGAAGGTTAAAGACGATTGTAGAAGAGAAAGTTCGGAGGTGTAAATATATGCTGGAGGTGGCCTCGAAGTTGTAAGTGACGCGGGAGTGCTCTGAAATGTAGGTGGGGTGGGATCGCTCCGCCTCTGTGGATCCTTGATAGCTACGCACCCCCAACCTGTCCACGCCACCCCCAGCCATCTCGGTAAACCTGTGCGCCTCATCATTTTGCTAGGTGTATCTGGCAATGGTCGAAGCTCGTAATTGCAATCAATTAGCTGGTATACCTAAAATAGTGCAGCGCACTGCTAGCATATATTGGATTTTGATTCTAGATTTCATGTGTAAAGGCACTATGTATACTAGGTATGGATCCCCTTACATTTGCGAGCTTTCTACTTGCCTGCCAAAGCGTTCAGAGATACTTGATCAGGTGGCTGGACACTGACGAGAAGGTGAAAAGCCATCCTCAGGGCCTTGCAGTGTGCACACCATTTAGCGGCGGATGCAACTAATAAAAGAGGGGGGTCCCTTGAAATCGCCACAAAGGCTAATAAACAGCCAGCGGCGCTATTCTTGTGTTCAACTCACCTTCAGTTCTACAACTTTCCCCACCCAGCGACGTCCGAGGGAGTAGCAATATGAGGTGCAGCTGTGAAGGATGTGCACCATCGCTGAAGTTTTAACTACTACAGGGCGTTCTATATAGAGCCATTCCAAACATCAATTTAACACCTGCCTCAGACTCTCTCTTCACCACTCAAAACGATCAAGCTTCTCTCCTCTCTTCTACTACGTCTGCGCTTGAACAATATTTCCTTCAAATCCAGCAAAGCAGTCAACAGCAAAATTCGACACCATGCAAACTTCTCTTCCCGCATCAGCGTTCAAACATCTTGAACCATACCCAGGGGGGAACTGGACGGTGTCTGGAGAAACCGCCGACACCATTACGGTCTCGTACTCCTGCGGTGACAATGCCGAAGTCGTCTCGTACATCCTACATCAGTGTCGAACCGAGCAGGATGTAATGGCGCGATGCCAGTCGCTTATGTACAATTTTGATTCAGGTTAGTCTCAAGCGAAGATTACTTTTTTCGCCTCTAATGCAAAACAATCACAGGTGATGAAAAGTTAGCTGCTGGAAAACCATCCAACGACAGTGAAAACCCCACTGAGTCTACAGCCTCAGCAATCGAGCTAAAAATCGAGCAAGTGGGCGTCACTCCCTGGGCATCGATGCCAGCTCCCACAACGACAGATCTTCCCAGCTTCTGTCAAATCCAGGCAAATGAAACATTCTGCACACCTGTTCAAGGGAGCCACTATGTCCAGCAGCCGACACCTGATGATTTTGGAGCCGCGCCATCCTTTGATTGTCAAACACAGATCCCGTTGGTCTACAACGACGCCTTTTTCCCAATCAACAACTACTGGCCGATCCAAAATGAGATTCAAAATGTTCAAGGAGAGTTCACCACTTCTGGCGAATACTGTGCCTCGGGGGGGCCTCAGTGGATCCAGTAGGATAGCAATCCCGCCATAGTTGGATGTTGTCCCATATTGGAGCTCCCATTGAGAAAACTGCATTCCCGAGAGTGCCTTTTTTCCATATCCAAGGAACAGTTTCACCCGCAGAACAGCACCGAAAGAGCACCCGCATCTGAAAAACAAAGATCTACCGCCAATTTAGATGGCTCCATTTGCACCCCAAGCACAAAGCTTCAATCCTGTGCTGCGGGCCGCAGCATTGCTCAGAAGAGACCTCAACACCATCCACTTGCGCCTCCATCCATACCCACCCAACACAGCCCACAACTCCCCCCTCGAATTTGACACCGCAATCCACCAAGTTACTGGCATGCTAGCTACCTATGTACATACCGGCGGTACCTGTTTCCACCGCGGAGCCCATGTTAGCTGCCGCCGTCCCTACATCCTAATACCGCCCCTTACAACCTTGTCACCGACGACTCTATTTCCTGCTCTCCTGCCTCTTCATTTGTCAGTGAAGTGAAGCGGGATTCGGCACCAGCCATAACCCCCATCCTGGCTACACTACGACAGCTTCGTCGCCTGCCATCCTCAGCCTGGACGGCGTCGCCGACCATCAAGCGTTTGACATTGACTGTCCGTGGGATATTGATGCAGTGCTGAGTCAATGTACACAGCCACCAAGTCCAGATCAAGGTAAGCCTAATCCATTGAAGATTGCCTAAAGTGTGCCATGCTGACGACTTTTTTCTTCGCGTCTGTAGTGTTTGTTCTCTCCAGCAGCCCCGAGTACGATCCGCACGATGACTTTCACTTTACTTTTTGAGCTTGACGTCTGTTTTCTCGGCTCTATCCCCCCCCCCTTTTTTTTTCCCTCTTTCTACACTCTAGTTGACTATTTTTGCTGTATATTGCTTTGCATTTATTAGAGAGCAGCAACCAGTTCTTGTCCAGTGGCGGGAATCTGCTGAAAAAATATGGCTGAGCAATCAGTCAGGGTCAGGGCTGGACGAAAGGCGTTTTTCGGTTCCCTTTTTTTTTTTCTCTTTTTCACAACAGTGGCAATACCCCCTCGAGAATATATTCCGAGGACTTGAACATTTAGTTTGCAATTTTATTTCTGAAGCCTAGTCACAATCGTTCGGCAATCCTATCTCGTTAATCACTTTACTTGCAAATCTTTAACTACCTACCATGCTGGGGATAGCGGCCACAAATGGGCAAGGTGGGTGGCGTGGCGTGCATGGTGCTGACGAGAACCTCTGTCGCCTGTCTCCTTGGCCTTGGCCTGGGCCAGATGAGGCGACAAATAAAATTAAGAAGCTTCAAGCTACTAGCGTCGACTTGTTTTTCTCGCCTCATTTTGTCTAATTAAATGCCGGCGTTGGCTCAAAGCCGCCGTTGCTTGACGCCCAGTCCAGTCCCTGTCCTGATGTGCCCACCCACCGCGCAAATTTACACACCAGCCCCAGCTGACCATCATGGCAATGGCAATGGCAACATGGTTTAGTTTGAGTAGCCTCTAGGAACTAAAAGCGACGGGGCCAGCCAAACCCCCTACCGCGATGCATGCACCAGCTTTTAGCCTAACTCGATTTGCGCACCCTCCATCCCGAGGCAGCATGGGACAAGTTAAAGCATCTCTGGTCATCGATGCAATTCATGGCAGCAGGCTACATACTGTAGCTGCCCCCCAGCTGCAGCATGCCGCCGCTATTCCTGGCAGAGCGCCCACCAGCCTTGGCGGGCCGCTTGACCTCGAGCTCTCCGTTTCTGCCTCATACTCCAGCCATCAGTTGCCCACATCCTCATCGCCGACCGATCAAGTCCATTGATTGTCATGTTGAGAGTTGCACGACCATTTCCACCTTGTAATCTTCCCTCAAACTCCCTTGTGGCCCGTGTAAACTGGGAGGCTTAACGTTTCGACAAGTGCTCTTTAAGAACTCTAGCGATCGACGGCGGGGCTCATAGATGGGCTTGGGCTATCGGGCTGTCGGGTGCGGTACAGAGGTAGTTAGGCAGTCTGCTGAGCAACACCTGAGCACGGCTAGTGATCATTGCACTCTCTCGCACTTATCCAGACTCACCCCAGAGAACCATATCAGCCAGAGATGCGAAGCAATGACATGTCCATCTGCCGTCCGTCTCCGAACAGGTCTTGATCGAGTCACGATCCAATGGCTTCGCTCGTGCCGCCCAGCTCGAGCTAAAATCTATGTAAGTTGTCTTAGTCGATATAACGGTTGTTTCCGATTTGGCACGCATCGAGTGTACTCACTAGTCCACTAACTTAGTTAGTAGCGAGGCAAGCCTAGGCCCAATTCGCCAGCCGTCGTGGAGCATCACCATTTTGTCTTTAGCCTGGCGTTCATTTTTAGTATTCGAGGCCAAGTTTAGCTCAACGGGCTCGGGGCTCCAGTTTTGGCACTCGTCGCCATCTAACTTGGGGCGTGGTCTGTTGGTTGCTTCAGCGCCACCTTGCTGGTTGTTCGGCCGTGATTATGATGGGGAGTAGTTCGTACTTGTCCGACATCTGCAATGATGCTAGACAACCCGACAGTAACAAATTGATAGACTAAGATTGTCCACTGCAACATACCAAACAAGCATTCAAGGCAGACTTGGCTGAAACATTGTCTCCACTAACTGCCAGCCAGCTGGTCGAACATCGAATTGAGATGCTTCAGATGACCGAGGTATATGCTGTTGTGTACGGACACTGCATGACCGCCTTCTGGGCGTGTTCACGGCCGCACCGGCCCTCAACATACGGCAGGCCTAGTCCTGTGAGGCGAGAAGGCCGGACTGGAGGCGAAGAGGCCACGGAGTCTGAACAGCCAAGAAGCTAACTTATTAGTGCCTGGTCCACGAGCGTGGCTGTGGCTGGTCAACAAAGTAAACCGACTTGACAGAGAGGGTGGTCGGTGCAAGAAAAGTAACCAACGAGATCGTGGCGGATGACCATCCGGGCTTCCAGGGCAGTGTGGTAGCAGTTGCCGGGTGGTGGAACGCTTTAGCGTGGCGGATCGGGAAGTACTAACGTTAGTTAATGGCTCGGGTGCTGGGCAATCATTTCTTTCGGACAGCCCGCTCTTTTGGGAAATCCGGGGGGGCAGATGAGTGAGTCAGTAGTGGGTGATGGACAAGTATGTACTGTAGTGCCCGTATTTCTTATGCTCATCGCACTCTGGCAACCCCCCCAGTAATGAAGGCCGCGGTCGCTTGCGGCGATTTTATGAGCAAACTGCAGAAACGTCCCCTGCAGGGTGATCGATATAACAGGATTTCAGCAGCTTGGAGCATTCTAAAAATATCAGTTGCGCACCTGTATAGTGTAGATACACAAGCGTGCTATGAGGTTCAATGTTTGAATGCCGATATGTGCCGACAGCCGTTGGGATTACTTTGTAGTAAGCCGGAAGATGGGATATGCTTGAAGTGGGCTGGCTTGATCGTGACCTCAGTCTGTGGCGCTTGAAAGCTGATTTTTGGCGCTCTTCTTTCCCGTAAAAAGATGCAAGTTTCAGTAGATGCAGCAATCTATCGGCAGTACAGACTCACCGCCCACTACTGCCCAGTGTCAGTGCAATGCTGTGAAGTGCCATGGCTGTTTCGTAGCTGGTGGTGTCGCCGCGTCCATAGGCAATCAGTGGTCGACAACGTACCGAGTACTCCGCGCGGCGGCAACAAGCATTCCACCGCAGGGTTCCTCCCACCACGAGTGACGCATTCTTTCGGACTGATGCTTGCTGCCGAGATTGGCGTGGTTGTTTGTTTGTCCTCCGCATCCGTAGATGGGCACGTTGAGATTTGCGGATAGGTTATTAAAACATACTATGCAATAATGATCAGCGGTGCAGGACTCGATCAGGAATCGATTTCTGTGTAACTCGTGGGTCATATTCTGTCGTTGGTTGGCTTTAGGGGGTGTCGGGGAAGACATCTCATCGGCAGGGTGTATCGTCAAAGGACCTCAGCTAGGCGGCATGGGTTGCAACAATCAGTCTGGACAGGCTCTTTGTGTGTTTCTTCGTGTGGGTGTGGAACAGATGGGCAACTTGTTTGCCTTGGCATGGTGGTGGTGTGTCAGGTTGTGTGAACCTCGGGATGCCACGGTGGGCAATAGGAAAATGGATGAGGCAGGCCTTGCGCAGACGCCAACGGTCACGGGAAGATGAAACTAGAGACAAAAGAAGATGTGTGGATGGGTGTGTGTATTCGTGACCCTGGAAGTGGAGGAGGTCATAAAGCACAAAGGTAGACGGGGTCTAGATGCAGATAAGATACAAAGGAAGAGTGGAGGCAAATGACGGGCTTATTTTGTCCACCCATTTCTTTCAGGTACTTAGGTACCTAAGTTAGAAACAAATCGCAGTGTTGGCGAGTGCACGTTTCAAACACTTTGCAAAAGTCCAATCCTGTTCTGAAATCAACGATTTGAGAAATCATCTAGGAAGTTTCGCGATGTTGATCAGAAAATAGAGTTGATGATAACGAGTGAACGGCCTGAGTGCAGATTGCTTTAGCGGTGTGCTAGCGAGCTTTGTGGCATTTTTAGTGGGTGCTAGCGCTAGAGAGGCAGCAGCACCTTGGTTTGCCTCAAGTTGCGCGGCGACTCCAACAGATGGTCAAAATGACGCAAAAGAAAAAGGAAAGGAAAAAAAGTTGGGAGGTTTGGTTTTGAGCTGGGTCTTGATTTCTTGAAAGAACCCTTCTTTGGTTAGATGATGGAGGTGTTTCTATTGACACATCGTCATTGGCTGTATATTTCTGCATTTAGTGCTTCCTCGCAGTGTTTGTCTTGCAGTAGTTTTTTACAGTGCCTGCATTGGTTCATATCAGCACATGAGATGAGAAGCCTTCTAGGAATGTATAGCATCGTCCAGCCCGAGGACGATCCCTTGTCCGATTTGGAATAATAAGCCGAAGACATTGAAATCTCCATTGACAGCCCGCTAGAGAAAAACCCCTCCACGCTAACGAGCTTTGGCATGGTATCCGTGATGCTACGTAAGCCTCGTGCCAACGGCTTCGGCTGTCGCTCGCGATACTCCTGTTGTCGACAGCCATGCTCACACGCTCCAACTCAAATTTGTCGGGCTTTCCCTTGCAATTCTCCCCCAAGTCTACCTGTCAAGTCGGGGCGCCATGACGATTAGTCCAGCCGAGCCAGCCTAGCCAGCCCAGCAAGCCCATTCCGATCTCTAGTCTCCGACACAACCCATCCATCGCTCCGAGACCGAGCACTCCGCGCCCCACACCGAGACCCCGAACCCCATCTTCACCCGTTTCTCGAGGTGCTCAACCAATCGCCATTTACCGTCCCAACCCTCCATCATCGCTGCAGATCACCATTCTGCCACTCAACTAGTTCCCTAGCCCAAGCCGCGCATCTCTGTCCTCGACCTTCATCGTTTTGACCTTGCCTCATATAGTCTTTTCCTCGACCGCCTCGATAAACGAGCGCCATGGCTTGACGCCAAGGCCGTCGCTTTGTGTTGTGCATGGGTGTATACCTAGCTTCAACGCCGTCACCAGCATCGCCAGCCAATACACCTACTAGCTCATTCTAGACATTCTGAATACATTCAACTCTAATACAGAATTATTTGCCAATCTTCATACATTCATGCCCAGGTTCTCCTTGTCCTCCACTGGGTATTTGGTCCCTCTCATACCTACGTAGCCTGTTCATGTAGATGCTGCCAACTGTTGGTAGGGTAGCCTTCTCATACCCACCACATCAAAACCCCTGCTCCGGGGAACATTTCTCTGCCCCGAGCCATTTCTATCCTTGTCGTCACATCAAGGCCCCCATTTGACCCAGCTAGTCCTCTTGGTATGAAATCTTGCGCATTTCACCCAATCTGTGTCTGGCCGCGGCAAGAGCATTCTCCAGCTGAAGAATTTCGACCTATTCCGGCGTTCCCCGTTAGTACACAGTAGACCTCCATAGATGCATAATGCAGAGAACCGTGCGACGGAGCCACTCGCGCATCAGCTTTCCAGGCCAGACGTGGCTTGCAGGGAGATATGCGGCTGACACTGCCAGACACGGGCGTCTGTGTATGCGGGCAAGGGGACGGATAAAAAAAAGCAAGGATATTCTAAACATGGGTTCAACCGGAAAACGTACCTGTTGCTCCATCTCCCGTACTTTGAACTCGTGGTGCCCCAGCTTGGTGTAGTCAACCTGGTCCTCGTCCTGCGAGCGCTCCTTGATCATGCTCTGCACCTGCCGCACGAGAGCCCGGCATGCGGCGCCTACCGCCTTGCTAGCCTGTTCCAGCTTGTCCTGATTCTTGGACATGAACCCGGCCTTGACACGGCTGGCCGCCACCAGCTGCGCAGTAGAGGCAGCCACATCGTTCGAGGCCACAATCAGCTGCTCGGGACTGTTGCGTTTTGACAGCACGCCATCCGCCGTTTCAATCAGCGTGTTCGTAGATGAAGCCACTGCCTTGGCTGCTGAGATGAGACCCTCGGTCCATCTGTTGTTCTTCTTGTAGAATGCCGTGCGTGACGATGAGCCCTTGCCCGCCTGCACAATTTCCTGCTGCGTAACGGTTGCCGCTCTGATGAGTTCGGCGATGGCATTTGTAATGGCCGTAGCTGCATCTAAGATGGTGTCGCTGACCTTGAGTTCATATGTAGAGTAGCCATCACGAGGCTTATTCTTGAGCTTGGCCAGGCGAGCTGCGGCAGCCGCAATAGCGTCCGCAGCCTTGCTCAGCTCCGAGTCGACGAGATCCCCCAGATCCCCCTTGTTCTGGGCAAATTTACCAAAGCCGGGAGCAAAGCCCTCGACCAACTTATTCAGCTTCTGAAGGTTCATCTGTACATCCGTGCTGCTGTTGATGACTACATCCGTCTTTTGCACTTGGTCCATGCCCTCCAGACGAAAGCTCTGCAGGCTGCGGAAGAACTGGACAGACGCCATGGCCGACTGTCGGGCACCGTTCATCAAAGAGTCGGTCTTCTTATCATCCGTTGCCAGTCTCGTCAGACCCTTGGTGTTGCTGCACACATCGGCCATAGCCCCCGAAAACACATTAACAGACTTGATCAGCTCAGCATGAGTGCTGTTTGGGCCGTCGGCAATGAAGTTGTTGAAAGATGTTGCAAACTCCATGGCACTAGCAGCGGCCTTTTCAATTTGCGATAGGACGTAGGCGGGCGACGCGTTTTGGTTACCGGCCTGCATGGTGGAGTCCAGTTCGTACAGGGCGTCGTCGACGCGGCCAATGGCGGCCTGGAGGACAGAGTCGATGATATCATTGATCTTGTCTAGGTTGGCCATGATAATGGCATCGAGCTGGCCATCCAGGAGTTCGTCGTTGCTTCCCTGGTTCTGTTTGAGATCATTGAGCTCGATGAGAGTCTGGTCCATGCCGGCCTTATACACCTCCAACTCCTCTTCCTTGTCGCGCAGGAGCTGTTCCAGGTCGGAGCTGCCGTCACGAAGCTTGGAGTGAGCATCTTCGAGGGCACGCGACTTGGTGCGGAGAGCCTCCTCGAGATCGCTCATTTCGCGGTTGTACTTGGCAAGCATGGTAGACAGCTCGTTGCCTTTGCTGCGCTCAAGGTTATCGGCACGATCGTTGGCCATGCGCAGCTCGCGTTTGAGCTTCTCTAGCTCGTCCTTGTTGCTTCCAGAGAGGCGATCTTTGTCGTGCATGGCGCGGTCGCGCTCGCGAATCATGTCGGCAAGCTCAAGATTTTTGGTCTTAATTTCACGTTCTAGCTTCTCGCGTCGGTCGATGGCTTCTTGAGCACTGGCAGCCTTGAGCTGGACGGCCTTGAACTTTTGCAGAAGGTCAAGGTGCTCAGTGCGCAGCTGCGAGTACAGCTTGGCCAGAGCCTCGTACTTTGTCCTCCAGGTGTTGACCTGCTCCTGCAGAGCTCGGATCTGCTCATCCTTGCTGGTGATTTGCTGGCCGTAGTTGTTTTGCAGCTGGGCTAGTTCGCCCTCGAGAGCCTTGACACGCTGATCGTACTTTTGTAGCATGAGCTGGTCCTGCTCGAAGCGCGAGCGCGCGTTGAGATTCTCGCGCTCAAGCTCCGCCAACCTACCCTGGGTCTGCCACTGTGCCTGCTGGGCCAGAAGGGCCTCTTGCTCCCGCTGCTGCTGTTCGGCCAAACGCCTCTGCTGCTCGTCAAAGTCTCGTTGGGCTTGTAGCTGAGCTTGTTGTTGGGCCTGGAGCTGGGCCTGCTGTCGTTGCTCCAGAACACGCTGCTGCTCTTCGTATTCTCTATTCTGTCGCTCCAACTCACTCTTCCAAAAGTCGGAAATCTCGTCAGGTTCTTCTGATTTTGGCTCGGGTACCGGGGTGGGCTGGCGCTCAATCTCCTGCTTGGGGCGCGCAGGAAGGGCGGGGGCATTCTCGTCTTCGGCAAGCAGGTTGGGGGGGTCGTGGGGAAGTTTGGGGATGTTGATTAAGCTGGTGAGATAGCGCAGGTTGGAGCATTCGTAGTAAAACTTGACGAGTCTGTAGTGCTGGGCATCATATCGTTCGCGGAGGGGCTGAAGGGCGTCGTCGTCGCCGGTAACTGGGGGCATGTCAGCGAAGGAGCGCATGGGCAGCGAGCTGGTGAAGGGGCAGTTGCGAAGCATGCGGGATGCTTACTGGTGTGAAGGGCGCGAAGCATGCTCGTAATGAACTTGTAAATGCCATAGCTCTCATGGACGAGGGGCACCAGGGCTGCGATTCGGCATTCATTGTTGCCGACGTTGCGAAAGTGGGAGAAGACGAGCTTCTGAAACTGCTCAATCTTATCCTGTAGGACCATGAGGTCTGTGATGGTCTCGTAACCCTCGTTGGGGTCATTGATGGCCTTGAGGCTGATGTACTCTTCGTACTCGAAAGTTCCGTTGAATTCGGGATGGGCCTGGTGGAAGGATAGCTTGGCGAGTAGGAAGTAGACATATTCCCGAATGAGAGGACCGTATCCACGGACGCCCTCGCCGGCCATGCCGCGGTTCAGGCCGTCGATCCAGCCTCTGTTAGCCATTGCCTCCTTGAGGGCACTGGGGTGACCCTCCTGGAGAACCTTGTGAATGGTGATGAGGGCCTTGAAGGTCTGAACCTCGTCAGCCATGATTGGTTGGCTGCGAAGAGAGTTGTGCGTTAGCGCGTAGTGCGAAGGGAGGAGGCATGATGAGGAACGGTAAGTGGCATGGCGACATACACCTTGATGCCGGACCAAAAGGCCAAGGAAGACCTGTGATCCCATGTGTAAACAATGCAAGCTCGGACGTGCTTGCGCTTGGGAGAGATCTCGTCGGCATTGGTGGCTTTCTTGATGGAGATGGCAAGCTCCTGGTCGGTCCTGGAAGCAGGTTGCGGTCAGCGATGGCTGGCACGAGAGAGCTCGGAGGGTTCGGGTAAGCGCGGCTAAGCGACTGACTTTGTGTGTTCGGCGGTGCGAAGAGACGCCATGTTGGGCGATGATGGCGAAGCAGCGCGAGCGTCCGTCCGGGAGCTTGGATAGGGGAGACGGGAATGGATCCGAGGAGGGCGTTTTTGAAGAGATTCGAGGGCAGTTAACGAAAGAATAGCGCAGTTTCCTCTTATCAACCCTCTGAGAAAAGGCGGGCTATCGATGGTAGAGCCGTACGTCGGGCGGTGTGGGGATGGAAAAGCTGGGCAGTCATGGAAGCTGTCGTCAGCTCCTGCGTTGGTGACGATGCTCTTCATTCAGGTGGCGGCGGCAGTGGCTAGGCACGCCCAGTGTGGGGTAGGTACAAAACCATGTGGCTTTGCTTCCTGTCGAGGTACCAACGCATGTATGTACCTTGCATCGTTAGTATGAGGCCCGCAAGTCCAAAGTACCCTACCCTGGAAACAATAGCCACAACTGATTTAAGGCAACATGTTAGTGATTTATTGCCTTATTCTTATAATAAAACAGCCGAATAAGTATTCTTTTCAAAAAAAAAAAAAAAAAAAACCCCCAATCTGGAGCTCTTCCCAGTTAAATAGGCCCTAAATTACCTCTGCGTATGACTCCCCATGATGCCCACCGAATCTACCTCGCGCCTTCTTCCAGCCGGGATAGCGACATCTCCATCGATTACCAGTGCCTCTGGCAATGCAGGGCAAGCCTCAACAGCGACAATGCCGAGCAACAGCGGCAGCAACATGGCCATCCCGTCATCGACGGCGGCGGTGTCTGGGCCTTCATCGTCTTAATATTTGAGCACTAATAACACTCCTGCTATTATTGGCGGTGTAATCGGCGGAATTGCACTTCTATGCATGCTTGGTCTTGCGGCGATTTAGGAAACCCCGGTCACATAGGGCTACTGGAGGATGGAGCTTCCATCTCAATAGCACGAGGCCGTGGAATTGCCCAGTTGACTTGGCATAACTCAGCGCCGAATTTGGCGGTTCAAATAGGCAGATCCGGTGGAGGCTGAATATCACACGCAAAACTTTGCGGTGAGCTGGCGTTAAAGTCTACCAATTCAATGTTTTGTCCGGCGTTCGAGCATACTAGGGTTTTTTTTAGGCGAAAGAGAAAAGTAAACAAAATTTAAGTAGTTATTCCATCTTTGTTAAGCTTCCAACTTGTTGGTAGGTATGTACTTCTTTGGAGGTTATCGGGCGGTGAGTATCGGCAGAATCTACCAATCTCATGCTCCCCATCTTGGCGAGAATGGGAAGAAATAACGAGGTTCTCATTTCAACTGCATTTCCGACTGCACCGAAGACGTGCACACAATCTCTGAATATCGGCTTTTCGAAGCGTAAAGGCAACCGAAAAGTGGTGCTGCCAACGACAATGGCTGCGAGAGCCATGCTGCGACGGCCCGCGATCCAGCTCGCCGTCGCCAACGCCGCCGCCGCCTCCTCGCGTTGGAGTGGCCTGACGACGACCACGACGACGATAACGAGGACGACGATGCCGACCGCCCGCGCGCCTCCGTTCTGGGCTGGCTCCTCCCGGCGCGGCTACGCCCAAATCTCACGAGACAAGATCAACCGGGCCATGAGCCACCAGCAGAAGCTCGGCGAGCGCGGCGCGACGAGGGAGCAGACCATGTCGCAGATGCAAAAGGCGGCCGCCATGGACATCTTCAAAGACGGCGGCGGGCCACTGTTTCCAGGTACGTTGTGAAACATGTCAATTCCCTTGCCCTCCTCGTCCTTTTCGAATCTTCTGCTTGGTAGGGGTTTGCGCACGAGGAGGGAGCCAGACAAGGGGGAAACGAGGAAACGAAGAAAAGAAAAACCCAAAAGCGAGGAAAGAAATGTTTAGCTGACAGAGCGACGCCAGGCACCTTCGTCCCGATCCCCTTCTCCCAGCGTCCCAAGAACCCCCTCCAGCTCGCCCGCTACCAGTGGTGGCGCCTGCGCAGCTACGCGCAGTGCGTCCTCTCCGTGCTCACCATCAAGCTGCGCTCTATGCCCTCGTGGACCACCCGCCCGCAATGGAAGGCGCGCCGGGCGCGCATCGCGCCCACCGCGCGCGCCATGTACCGCGAGGCGCTCGAAGCCTTCGCCGCCGGCGACAAGGCGACCGTCGCGCGGCTGTGCATGCCGCGTTTCGCCACGCAGCTGCACGCCGCCATGGACCGGCGCAGCCCCCGCGAGACGGTCCGCTTCGAGCACGTCAAGGACACCCGGAGGCTCGTGTACCCGCGGCTGGTCAGCCACCTGATCCACGCGATCAACCCGCACGACAAGACGGCGCTGACGGAGCAGGCGGTCGTCGCGGTCTCGTCGCAGCAGCAGCTGTCGCGGCACAATAAAGAGGACGGAAGGGTCGTGCCGGGGAGCCTGCGCGTGCAGGACAAGGTCGAGTACGTGGTGTTGGCGAGGGCGATGGATACCAAGACGTACCCGGATACGCCGTGGCGGATATGGGGCACTACGGGCGGCACGACGCCCGAGGCATACAAGCAGGAGCAGGCGGTCATCCGCAAGGAGTCGGCGCACCGCGCGGGCTGGAAGGAGAAGGCGTAGCTGTGACCAGACAACAGGCGAGGAAGACACTTGTCGGTTGGTTTGCAGTGACAACGGTTCGCAGCTCAAATCATGTATAACAAGGAAGAATGCACATGTATATTCCGGAAAAGCGATGGATTATTCTTGTACTATAGCAAAGACAGGCGGCATAGTATTATACGCCAAAAAAGCCATGCTTCTCCTAAGAAATTTATTTCCCATAGCCCGTCGGGCTGAAACCCTGCTATTTACAACCATCTATGTCCACCACTATCCAACTCTGTTGGAGGAGTGTCTTGCACATGGCGAGTGCACAAGGGTTTCATACCGCTGTGGGCTCCCACTTAAAAAAACTTGCCAGCGTTGGTCGAGACGCTCTCACCAACCACCTCGCCATCGCTGCTAAGGCGACGGACCGAGTCCAGAGGCTTGTCCAGCGCGTCAAAAACGCCGCCCGTGAGTCTGGCCTTGACATACTGGAACCCGACACGGCACACCAGTGCGATGGCGCCCCAGACGAGGCCGCCGATAGGCGCGGCGACGAATGCGCCAAACACGGACCAATCCTGCGCGTAGAGGCCCTCCTCGAGCAGGATGAGGCGGGCGCCGCGGTAAGCGTCGCCGTAGTAGCACGCGCCAAAGATGAAGACCGTCAGGATGCCGCCAAGGCTGCCGATGACGAACTCAAAGCCGCGCCAGAACCAGCACTGCGGGAGCAGACCGACGCAGAGCACCGGGATGGCGGCCGAGGAGACGAGGTCGGAGATGAGAAAGATTTGCAGGATGGAGGGTGCCTTGAGGGCTAGGACGACGACGGGGATAATGACCAGCACGACGAAGCCGCGGATGAACCAGATGTTGAGCCGGTTGCGGAACAGGTCGTTGGACGCCGACGACACCATGGCTGACTGCAGCGAGTCGAAAGCGGCGGTGCTCAGGCTGACGACCATGACGAGCACGATGCCGACGACCCAGCTGGGGAGGCGCTCGAGCAGCACGAAGAAGGCGAGGGAGCCGGCCTGCGGGGGGTCACCGGGCCATGCACCCGACCACGCGGCAATGAGGCCGGTGCAGCCGACGAGCGTGAGAACGCACAGGATGACGAGCATGGCCATGGTGACGCCGAGGCGGAGGTCCTTGTCCGTCTTCGAGGAGAAGGTGCGCAGCCAAAAGTTGGACAAGAAAAAGTCGTTGGTGAGGATGGCGACGGGTAGAATATACAGCAGCTGCCAGCCGAGGAGGTTGGCTTTGGTGAGGCCGGACGAGTCAATGAGCTCCGTCTTGATTTCCGTCTTGACGCCAATGGTGATGGTGGCGATGATTATAAGCCCGACCACCATGCCACCCTGAATGACGTCGGTAAGGAAGGAGATTTTGAAACCACCGAGCGACGTATAAATAGTCGTGACGACGCACTGCACGATGATAACTGGGAGACCGTCGAGCCCGGTGAGGGTACCGACGACCTGCCCGACGGCAGAGAGCTCGGCGACCATGTAGAGGAAGAGCGTCACGAGGGTGAGGAAGCTAAGGAAAAGCATCGCCGGGGTGCCGTAGCGCTGGCGTGTCCATTCCGTCAGCACAAAGCCCTCGGGGCAGCGGCGACGGATGACGGGCCCGAGGTAGCCAAAGACGAGCATGGGCAGCGCCGACGCCAGCGCGTACACGACGACGCCCTGCACACCGGCAATAGTCGCGAGCTCGGGGTAAGAGAAGAGGATACCGGATCCAAGAGCTGTACGTGTTAGCGAAACGAGGGCAAATGAGGGAAGAGGGTGGAGGAGCAGGGATTGGAGCGGCAGCACGTTTCTCACGCAAGCATTAACTTGATCGAGTATTACGGTGCAATCTCAGCCTCGCTTTGGCGCGCGGCGACGGAATCTCCCAGGGAGGACTGTGACAGCCTGGGTTGGATCCCGCCGCGCGGTGCGGTTTAGCTCTGCGCCCGTAGTGAGCCGCATCCTCTCTTCCCGCAGAGAATATCGCCGGGGTTGAAAGCTGAGTCTGGATTCCCCTGAGGTGTGAGGGGATGTGTTGGCATCCCCTGGGTTAGCATCGCCACAGTGAGTGGCGGCTCTCGACCAACGACGATTCTCAAGCGAGTCGAGAAGACGAAAGAGATTGCTTTAGTAGAGTACGAACCTGCATCAAGAATTTCGCTTTGCCCTTCTTTTACGTAGTCACCGGTGTCCCGTACTGGATGGAGCACATGCCGGGGGAGACAAGGTAGCCGTCGCTGCTACCGCTCCGAGGAGATCAAGGCATCGTTTGCGCAGGCGAAATGGCTCCGCGTCTTACTCACCAGAGGCAATAAAGTTGAGAGCGAGAGGAAAGGCTGCGAGCGTATTAGTACGAGACTTCTGGGCGAGGACGCTGGGATTAAAGCCCCATCGGCGTAAGGTTCAAAGTGAGTCCTGACCAGTCTGGGTGCCGTTGCTGGACAGAAATTCCTTTTTGTCCTGGTTTCGCAGCTTCCAAGCAATGCCAGTTCCCATGACGCTGGTATCACGACGTGTTAGCATTTTTGTCTCGAGGAACAAGCGTTTCCACTGAAACATACAGAAAGAGGCCATAGGTGACGTAGATGACGGCGTTGGACGCCTGGAACGATGGCATGCCCATTGCGACTGCGAGGGGGTTGTAGACGCGGCTTGAAGAAGTGTTTCCTCGCTATGACAGCAATTCGTAGCAGCGCGTACGATGAATGACGAGAGCAGAGAATTTGGCGAGTGAACTAGAGGGAAAAAAAGTTTTAGACGATATCGGCGTCGACGACGGGGAAGTCGCGCTTCAGCTGGTGGCCCGCTTTTAGGTATTCTAGTTCTAGAACTCACAGTGGTTCTTCAGCGCGGCATCCGTTGAAGAACTCCTGTTCAGCGCCAAAACAAGCTTATCGGAACCCACTCTGCGAAATGAGGCAACTAGCTGAGGCGGGTCGGATCAGAGAACAATGTAGGAAAAAATTGCTGAATTTTTGAACTTGGCTAAGACTGAAGTGAAGAATGATAACTAAAATATCCCTGTGCCCGTGTTCCCTGATAACCTAATCATAGAGTAACTGTCTGTCCTGGCCCTGCTCAGGTTGGCGTAAGCCACAGGCCGGCCTGTCTTTCTCTGTCTCATTAATAAACGTGGCCCAGATGGCATTTTCTTCTGGCCGCTTCTCCTCTTTCATTCATTGCGTGGATAAAAACAAATTAGCCGCAATATGTGATATCTTTCCTTGGAGCTTTTGGAACTGAAATGACGAAAGAAAATAAAAAGGAAATAGGGAATCCAACAAATCAAATGCCTCGAGGCTCGCTCACTTTTCTTCCTTGGTGTCTTGTCCGCCAGATGCAGGCTGTGCCTCGGCGGGAGCTTCAGCTCGCACTGGTGGTGCTGGGGCTGGCTGAATCTGCGGCGGCGGCGCCATCATGTGAGGGGGCGACGCCATGGGATACATGTCGTACATGCCGGGGTAGTACGGTCCCGGGTTGTATCCCGGGTACATGACGCCGGGAGTACCGTGAGGGGTCATCGGGCCGTAAGGCGACATGGGTGGGCCGTATGGATACGGGGGGAACGGCGGCATCCAGCCCATGGGCATGGGGGCATGCTGCTGCTGCATGGCCATGGGCGTCTCCATGTTGCCATATGCAAAACCGCCATTGCCGTTGCCATACGACCTTTTGGGCGTCGGGGTAAAGAGGTTGCTCTCACCAGAGATGGTCTGGGCAGCTTCCACGGCCGTCCTGGGGGTCTGCTCCGAATCAATGGGCGAGCTGTGGTGCGAGGACGGCTTGCTGGGGCCGGCGGGCGGATCAAACATGGTGTGAAGGGGCGAGACGGGCGCCATGACGGGCGCGTGGCGACGACGGGGAAAGGTTGAGTGCGAGTACTGGGTCGAGCGCATGGGAATTTGGCGTCGGGGCGTCTCAAAGGTACGAGATTGCTTTCTGTCGACGCGAACGCGGAAGCCATTAATGTCCGTGTTGTTCTGCAAAGGGTTAGATGTGCCTTTTTCTCGAACAATGGAAGCGGATGCACTTACAAACGTCTTGATGGCATCGTCCGCGGTGTCGGGGCGAGAGAACTCGATAAAGGCAAAGCAAGTCATTTTGCCTACTTCGTTAGCTTGGAAGGCTTGTTAGGTTAAGCTCTGCCTACTTGGACTTCCTGGGACCGGCTTCTTGAAGAGAACCACAGAAGCTATCTCGCCGCAAGCGCCGACGAGGTTTCGGAGAATCTCCTCGGTCATGTTCATTGGAAGATTGCCCATGTATACGGATCGTCTGTCGCGATCGTACTGGTGAAGGAATTGTGCCCTGTTTGGGCTGCCTTGGGGGTCCGGCTTGGCGTTGCCAGATGGCCTGGGGTCATACGGGATGACTTTGTACTTGCGATCGCCTCGAAAGGTCTACCATGATAATTAGCGAGATGGTTGGGCTGAGAGGGAAAGGGACTCTTACCCCAGGCACATCCCGCCTTGGATCGTACATTTTGTACCTGACGACGATGGTAGGTGGAAGACGCATGGAGCGCTGCATGTCGGCCGCGAGCTGTTCGGCCTCGGCAACTTCTCCCAAGGAGCTCATGAGATTTGTAGCTTCATCAACTGTGACGGAATCTCCAGAGTGCTTGTATACCATGAAGGTAGCTGTTTGTTGTTAGTCGATGAAGCTGACCCGGCATAAAGGTTGGCGTGGTTACTTACTATGGGCCTTGGCCATTTCAGTGCGACATTGTCGGCCGAGGATATAAGCGTTACAGCCTCGTTCCTTGGCCTCTTTTGCATGCTCGTCACACTGCGGTTGTTAGAAAAAGGTCGAGAAAGTTCTAAGTAAAGCTCACAGTAAATTGGCAAAATGCAAACGGCATATGGCGCGCGTCGCGGCGGATCTTGACGAAGACTGGGCCGTATTTAGAAAACGTTCGAGTGACTTCATACTCAAGCGTTTTGTCATCATAAAGTTGAGCCAGACTGCATTGTTACTGAGTGTTGTTGTGCGTGTTTGCGAAGGGGTACTTACTTGGCGGCGAATATACAGGCCGTGGGGGGATAAATCCCCTGGGCGTCAACGGAAGGGATCTTATCCCCCGGAAGCTGTCCCATATGCGAAGTGCTAGGATCTTCCTCGCTGGTACGAGCCCCGGAGACGGAGGCCGAGTCATCGTCGTCCTCTGCAAAGACATCATCATCGTGGTTTGCGCCGACCTGGAAAGAATCTGCGCTGCCGGGACGGGATCTTGCAGCCTCGGATGCCGACCTCTTGGCGAACAGTCTGAGTTTGATCAGTTCTAAAACATGAACAAGCAGGGTCTGTGATACCTACCTCTTTCCCGCGGGAGATGGAGTCAAACTCCGACGGGTGAGACGAGCACCTATAAGAAAGTTGTTAGCGCGCCGCATCATCAGAACCAGCTCAAGCAACTAAGGGAAAAGGGAGAGTGGCGAGCAGGATATTGAAAAAAAATTGGAGCAGAGGGGCTTCAAAGGCTAAAGGAAATAGAAAACGAGTGGTACACACCATCCGAATCGTCCTTACCTCCGGTGCGGTCCTCTTCGTCAGAGGAAGACATGTCGAGCAGCGGCTCGCACGACACGGACTTGCGAATGGTTCGCTGGCCGTCGCGGCGGTGATGTTTTCTGTAGCGAGAGAGCGGCTTCATGGTGGAACTCTGAGGTTCTGTCATGATTAGTAAAGGGTTAGCATAGAAGAATGCAAGATGGAGGGAATAAGGTGGGCTGTGGGTTGCAAACGGCAAACAGGGAGCATGGTTCGTTCGCATGAGAGGGCTGCTGCAGATATCGCAGTGTGGAAAGTAAGTACGAACCTCGAGAATGATTGGAAGAAATCCAAAACTAAGAGCAGAAGTTTTGGCGGCTATTCAATTGCCAGAGAGTCTCCAAATGTTGTTTGCGTTGTTTGCGAGCTGCAGGTGCGAAGCTGCAGGAGGCACAAGATGCGGGATGGTGCAGAGGTTGGGTAAGACAAGGAGAGGAAAAGGAGGTGTGAAGAGGAAGAAAATGGAGGAGTTGATTTGAAGTACTTGTGCGAATGCAAAGAGAATCTAGAGCAGATTGAATCGCAATATTTGTGGTGAGCAATGAAGATGTACAGGTTGGGTTGGGTTGTTGGGAGGAGGAGGAGAAGATGCGAGGAAGAGTGAATTAGGCACCCGGGTTTTCGGGGGCGGCTTGTTACTAAATCAGCTGCAGGCGGCCAACACATCTAGATAATGGGAAAAATATAGGCTACAAAAGGCAAGGCAAAAATATTCGGCCCTTTTGGAAAAACATGAGGTAGGCCGAGTCTGGCGGTCGTGATGAGGGAAGGGGTGACAAGCCAAGGTGAAGTGGCGGGCCGAGAAGCCGGTGATTGTATTTTAGGAAAAAGGGATAACGTGACGCGCATATTTTTGGCACATAATGCTGGGGATTCCCGGCGAAGAGAGGGTTGTTTAATTTTACGCGCATGAGAAGTGCAGGGAAAACGTGTTTTCTTCCGTTTGACGAGGGAGCTGGCGTGGGGGAGAAATCCCGAACGGGTTGTTGGTGGTTGTGATTCTGGGAGGTATGGATCCAAGGGGCTGACAAGGTGAAGACGGGGATGAAGAAGCGGGAGAAGATGAAGACGGTGAATATAGTGAAGATCATATCGGCTGTGGCGGTGATGATGCTGGAAAGCTCAATTTGAATCCATCGTGGGCGAGACATGTGGCGGAGAGCAGGCGGTGCGGCTTGTGTAACGTGTTGGCGCCCGCACTAGCAACCTTTGGGGAGAAGGGAATTGTAAATCCGAGGACGCGAAGTTGTCCGAAGTGGTTGAAATAGATAAATGGAATAAATGAATAAATCTTGTTGTCTCGGAATCAGGTCATTTTGCCATATCCTAGCCACGGCCTGCCAGCTGGCGACGGCTGGCGGCCGAGGCGACAAACGGGCACAGAACGGCGTAAAAGTAGACTTCATGGTAACTGGACAATTAATAATAAAGATGAAAAATACGAATTATGAGCAAGAATTCTTGTTACTGGCAGTACGTACTACAGGGCTATTGGATATATTGGATATATTGGATATGAGTGTGCAAGCTTGGGGCTGACTGCCTGGTACTCGGAGCGGTCAGTGGTAGACAAACGGGCGTTGAGCGTTTGGAGAGGGGTATGGGACGGACTTGGGAGAGATAAAGGCAACAGGTGTATAAAACAATGAAGCCACAATAAAAACTCGCCGGTAATGCACAATTCAAGACACCACTGACCACTTACACGCACCCTCGCAACAAGCCCATTGTGGGCAGACCCAGCTATTCCCTACAATGAGGCGTACCTATGCACTCTGTAGCCGTAAGTGATGTACAGGCTTACCCAATATTTAATCCATTGATTAATTGACCACCACCTTGTTTACCCCGGAACAACGCTGCAGCCTGCCGTACCAACCAATGCATCCACATCACCAAGCACCAGCCAGGCCGCCCGAGTCCACACACCTCACACACCTCGCGGACGTTGACCCGTCACACTACCACCGATACTACGATGCACGACGCACAGCAACATACAGAACCAATCGCCAGCAAGAAACACAAAAAAGGCAAAAGAAGACAAGAAAGAAGGCAACAATCTAGGAATGCAGCCATCAAGCCACATTGCTTCCCGTGACAGCGTCCAGAACGCGACCGTCCTTCATCCTCAATGAACCTTTGCCCAATGTCGCCTGACCGTTGGCCCTACGGCTCCACAGCCTCGCTGATCCCCAGCCTTGTTTCAATCTTCTAGCTCCAATCGCCGTCCAGCACTAGTCAAGCAACCCCAGGATAATAAACTCGCTCAACTTCCATCCAATTTGTTCAATTTTGTTCCATTTGCTCCCCTATCCCAATCAACCTCCTTCTCCCAATTACGCCATTCTTTTCTGCACAAGCCCACCAACAAGAGACAACGCACAAAGCCCCTGTCGCGACCACCGAAAACTCCGACCGCCACAACCTAACCAACCAGCCAACCACACCAACGCCGCCGCCCATCTGGCCCCCCGAACGTCTACGTTTCCTTCCCGCCCAATTCCCTCAATGCAGACCAGATAGCAAACAGCGCTTCACCCGCCCACCCCCCCTTTCGCCCATCATCGCACGATAGCTCGGATCCGAAGCCCGACAGAAAGCGCCCGTCCCTTTTCCTTTTTTGTGGCTCCCCTCCCACGCTTTCCCCGCCCTCGCCATGGTCGCTGGCGGGCAGTCTCTCCACAGAGCCTCGCCCAGCCCATCGCCGTCGCTGGCCGCTTCTTCCCCGTCGCCGGCCGCGACGCCCGCAACCCTAGCCGCGACGGCAACGACGAAAGCGAGGACAGCGAGCGAGCACGGCACGGCAGGCGGAGGAGGAGGAAGTGGCGGCACACGGACCGCAGCCGCCCACGGCGGCGGGCCCACGGCGGCTGTCCCACGATCATCCCGCTTCTATACCTCTACACCATCGACGACAAAGAGCAGCGGCAGAGGAGGCGCCAGCACTGCCGCGCAAGCATCGCCTGCGCCCTCCGTCCACCCATCCATGTTGCAGCCGCGCGTGGCCGTCGTCCTCAACGTACCACCGCGTTGGCACCCCTGGCTCTTCGCCCTCCGGCTGCTGTCCTGCCTGCCCGCCGCGTGGTGGGGGCTCCCGTCGGCGCTGCACCTGCTGCTGCGCGTCGTGCCCGGGCCCGAGCACGAGGCCCTGGCCTCGCTGTACCGCGGCGATGCCTGGTCCGAGCCGTACGCCCTGACCGAGACGGCTCTGGCCACGATATGGGTGCGTAACTATGAGGAGGGGGACTGGTTCACATGTCAGGGAAGCAAAGCCTTGCTAACGACTCGTTTGGAATAGTGCTTTTCCTGTGGCTACCTTTCATTCTTCTTCACAGACTGCTTAATGTCCAGATGGTGTGTCCATGCACACGCAAGCCCCCATGGACACAACAATCGCTTACAACTCCCAGGCTCATCAACTATACTCCGCAGGCCACCATTGTACGCCTCCTCACCATCGACGTCATCAACGCCTACCTCACCCTCACTACCCTCTCCCTCGCCGGCGGGTTCCAAGACCCGCGTCTTTTGCTTCCCGGCTGGATCGGGATCGCAACAGTACGTGCCCTCCTTTCCGCAACGTGTAAGGAAATCATAGCTAATACCAACCCCAGACTCTCACCGTGTGCTACCACATCAGCCACCAGCGCATCAACATCCGCAAGGAGACGTCCACCTCGGTCAACGTCTTCTCCATCGCCAGCTACCTCAGCATGGTCGCCCTGCTCGCGCACATGCTCGCCTTCCAGCCTGACTACCCCGCCATGCCCGTCGTTGTCCACGCCCGCCGGCTCTGGCACGACGCGCTGCACTACGTGGCCCAGATCAAGGGCACCATTGAACGCGAGAGGGCGGAACTATAATGAAAGAAGAGAGGTGTGGTTGCTTTGGTTATGCAAAACTCCAAAATTGGCGGTCTTTTTCTCTGTCTTGTTTCTCTTTTCCTTATTCCCCCTCAATAGAAAGCCATCTTTATTTTCTTTCAGTTCAGGCTCTACCACGGTCTGCCCAGCTTCACAAACTGCCCGTAATGATGAGTGATAAGGAGGCCTTAGGAGAATAACTACCCCTCCGTTTGTGGATGTTGGCGCCATTGGGAATCGGGATCATACCGTGCTGAGTGCCGCCCCGGTGTTGATAGCTGCCACGACAGCTTGGACCGGTGTATCAAGCGCCTGTGCCGGCGGCTACGTACATGTCTACATCTTGAATGGCTCCGTCATATTACACTCACTCTGGGGTATCATATGTATTGCCTAGACTACGGCCGAGCTTGTCCAGGATACTAGTAAAACGAGCGACCGACAAACCAAAAGGAACCTCTTGGCCCGTAGATTACACAGGTCGTCGCATCGGAATGCTAAGCTAAAGCATGCTTGCAATGTCCCTCTTCCAACTTAACAAATGTTGAGAAATAATGTGAAACAGAGACGCTTGGTCACTTCGCTGCGACGAGGCCTGCAGGCTAATATCATGCGTTGTAGCCCCTGAGGTTGTTAAAAATCACGACTGCAACTGCTCCTTCTTCTCGCGCACTGGTGGATGGTCCGTCGTCCCTAGAGGTGCTAGCGGGAAATCACGTTTCCCAAGCCCTGGCCAGACTGCTACAAGAGAGTGCATGCAGTACTCATCATGACCGAGAGGCTATGCATTCTAGCCGGGGGAAAGGCTTATCCCCAAACACGCCCTGTTGGTTCGGCCCGCATGCGAAGCGCTGCAGAGGCTGATGATCCGCAGCTGCATGTTGCCGGCAGGGCGACGGCGCCGTAGGCCAGCTTAGAAACCGTGGACTTTGATAGTCTTGGCGTCTAGCTCAAGGCCCTCCTTCTTGTCGATGAGAAATTCCTGAACATCTTTGCGCTGATCGCCCTGGAGCTGGATCACCTCTCCCATCTCGGAGTCTGTGACAATGGTGCCATTGCAAGCTGTTGTGACATTTTGTTAGCGATTGCCTTGGAAGGAGAGTCGGTCTAGTCGTTGTCTGATGCTTCACGAGGAGGGATATGTGTTGGGCGGAGGGGCACGTACCAAACTTCTTCTTGATGACCTTGAGAATTTTCTTCTGGTCAAATTTCTTCGGAAGACCCTGGACCGTGGTCAAAGTCTTGCGACCATTACGCTCTGCGTCACCGCGTTAGCACAAGAGTCATTGTTGTGGCGAACCCTTCAACAGCAGCGCACACGCGACCGTGGGTCACTGCCGAAGTCGCGCGGGGCAAAGGGGCGAGCGGGATAAAAAACGTACGCTGGATGCGTATATGGATGTAATTCTGAGTCTGTTTGACTTCTCCGGTGTCCTCGTCGGCTTCGGCGAAGGGGTCTGCGAGTAAGTGTTGGTTAGCAAGAGGATCAAAGTCAGGCGGCAAATTCGACAAAGGTGGATTGGTCGGTTGGGTGGCCGAGCGCGGGGTTGCGTGTCCTGGCGAAGTCGCACGGGCGCCATCCGGGGAAAAGAACTGCCAGAGGCAATGGGAAGTAAGGCAATGGGAGGAAGGAAGATGAGGGATTATTTTCGATGTTCTAGATGCTCGCAACGTACCGTAGGACTTGAGATTTTCGATGGACATAAACTCGGAGGTACCTGGGTAACCTTGGGAAATGGGTTTTGCAGTGGGGGAGGGGGTGAGCGACCGACGGCTATCGAAAGCGGCCTCGCTGGAGAGCTGGTGATTTCTGGGAGGAAAGGTAGTTTGCTGTTGGTGCGAGAGCTGGGCTGCGAGAGCGATAGAAGAGCTGGTGAAGCTGTTCTGGTTGCTGGCTTGGTGGTGGTTTGGGTGAAGTGCAGGAGGCAAATTGGTGTGTGCGCTGGGCGGGACGATATTTATTATGGCAATCGTCGAGTGCAGCAGGGAGAAAGAGACTTTGCCTGCACTAGCCACACGCTCACCGGGCTGTGCTGGGCTACAGCGGGCTACGGCGGATCCGAGCGCTGATTAGGCCTGTAATTTCAAGCCTGGCAGGACAAGCAGTGGCTCAATTGTGGCGGGTGGCGGGGCAAATGACGAAACCCATTGTGCAAATTCAGTTTGCCGCTGTCTTGTGCAAATGGAAGTGGCCATGACAAGCGCTTGAACATGTTATTACAATGTATGCGGGCAGAAGAGAGAGAGAGGGGCGGGGGGGGGGATGCGTACTTTTTCACCCGACCTATACCATGGACCACTTCGGTTTTTTTCACTTTCCGTCATGCGCGTATACCATGTTTCTTTTTGCAACCTTGACAGCTGTCAAACAAAGCAAACACGTTCGGGGTCGTGGTGCTACAATGCGCACGAGACGTCTCGCCAGGCGCGCCGGGGACAAGGTGTGCTACCTAGCTGTGCAATGCATAAAACAGTATTCATGCCTGGAATCTAAGGCAGCAGTTGATCTTCACCGCACAGCCTCCTACTGCCGTAGTCACATGCCCAAAATTAACAGAGGCATTGTAGTTGCAGCTGTTGTCCCTGGCCACTATCTTGCAACCCCATGATCACCATATCCCTGCAATCTCTGAAATCTCTTGTGGAGTGGTGCATCTCTCGAGTAGCAAGCATTATTCGAAAATAAATAGCTGCGTAGGAATTACTGCCGCAGCAATATCATCGTGCCAAAGAAAATCTAGAAGATAGAACCTTTCAGCCGAAAAATTTCAATCCCATCGGTAACATCGGCTCAGTGATGAAAAGCTCCTATCAACGGTAGTCGTGGTGTTGGTCGCTAGGCTTCTTGACCCAGATACCCTATACCTGTCGTGCTTGGCACTTCCTCCCACAACCGGCGAAATATTCGACTGTATTATGACATAAGGCTTCGTTAAATTAAAAAAGCAATATCAGAAAACTCATTTGAATAACTTGAATACCACCACTTTCTAAAATGCACGCAATATCTTTTCACCTCGTCCCCAGACATCGGGTGTAAGCCATGTAGACTACCACCCCCCTATCCACGGGCAATTTTCAAAGCTGCCGCCAGTACGTAGGCCTTTGATTTACGTTACTCTACCAGCAATGATAGGCGAGTGGAAGAATTCTCGGAGTCTAAGGAGAAGTTATTCATAGAGAGAAAGAGCTCTTAGGGTGGAGCGAGGGAAAATTCAAAATGAGCCGCATCATTGGAACCGAATGAAAGGAAACAATACCAACAGAATTAGTAAGCTACGGATTTCTATCTAGAATTGAATGTCTTGTGACTTCTTTTAAATTATCCCGGTCTTCACCTTCACTCGCTGAATACAACCAACCTGCCAAATGCAATCTACAGGGAGATCCGGCTCGAGATTACTGAAGATTATGCCCACAAAAGTCCGCGCAAAAAGAGCAGGTTCTTTTCGAACATTCGCTTCGTATTACGAAAGGATTCCCCGCATAATACGTGCCGTGTGCCGGATTCCCGCGTGGCCACGCGGCATGACCAGATCAAGGAGGTGGGAGAGAACCAGCTGCAAGGCAACATCGCCAGACTGTTCTATGGTAAAATGGCGCAGCTCCTGAGAGAGTGGTTCGAAATGAGGATACGGCGTGACCTATGCGGTCTCCTTCCTAATTGTACATCCGCTTCGAAAATGTTACCCTGGCTCTCCGCTGGAGTGAGGTTAGTTTCATATGCGCCTGCCTAATCTAGATGGCGATCCTTTCATGTGGCCCGGACCGGGCGATAAACGGGCGGCCAACATTGAAGTCGGCCGACAATGGCTTCTGTATATAAAATTGAGAGCGTGACCCGGTGTTTATAGATGTAGAAAGTATTCTGTAGCTAAGAAGCAAGACACCAGTACTTACGGCAACATGCACTTGTCTTTTTTGACTGCCGTTCTCGGCCTTACGGCCGCCGGCGCGGCGTCCGTCTTTAAACCCGTGAAGCCGATGCGGTCCATGAAGACTATGGCGGAAATCACCGGCGCCGCGGCCAACACGGGAGACGTGAAGCAGTCCTGGTTCGACCAGCTCATCGACCACAGCAACCCGAGCCTGGGCACGTTCAAGCAACGGTACTACTACAGCACCGCGTACTACAACGGGCCCGGATCTCCCGTGTCGCTGGACGCGCCCTCCGAGGCCGCCCTGCCGCCCAGCCGCGTCGACCTGTCCAACGCGACCATGCCCGGCTTCATCGCGCAGAACCTTGCCGGCGCGGCCATCGCGCTCGAGCACCGCTTCTACGGCGAGAGCACGCCCATCGGCAGCGGCTCCACGCCCAACACGCAGACGCTGCAGCCGCTGACGCTGGAGAACGCCATCGACGACCTCGTCTACTTCGCGCGCAACGTCAAGCTGCCGTTCGACCCGGACGGGCTGTCGCACCCGGACCGCGCGCCGTGGACGCTCAGCGGGTGCTCGTACTCGGGCGCGCTGTCGGCGTGGACGGAGCGCCTCGCGCCGGGCACCTTTTGGGCGTACGAGGCCGGCAGCGCCGTCGTCGAGGCGCGCGACGACCTCTGGCAGTACTACGGGGTCATCGGCGAGGCCCTCCCGCAGAACTGCTCGGCCGACTGGAAGCTGGTCATGGCGCACATCGACGACGTCCTGATGAACGGCTCGGACGGCGACAAGGCGGACCTGAAGCGCAACCTGGGCGTCGTGGGTGCCTCCGACCAGAATGCTGCGGAGAGTGCGGCGTCGTGGGTGTCGAGCTGGCAGAGCCAGCAATACTTTTACGGCTACACTCGACCCTTCCAGGTGTGCGATTACATCGAGGTATGCCTGTCCCCCTCCCCCCGTTTCGCAAAGTGCCATTCTTCTGAAGCTGTGCTGATGTTCTTCGGCTCAGAACCAACTGCCCGAGCAGTATGAGCCCACGCCTGGCGCCCAGGGACTTGGACTGGACAAGGCCTTACAAGGCTTCTTCCGCTACATGCAAGCAGGTAGTGGAAGCAGCAGCCCGCAGGACAATAGCTTCGATCCCTGGCTCTGGCAACTCTGCAACGAACCGTAAGCTAGCAAACGACTCGATAAAGAAGGAATCTCCCGCTAACTCTACCGTTCCGTAGATTCGAGTGGTGGCAGACGGAGCGGGCCGGGACGCCCCTCCACATGACCACCGGGTACGACACGGAGGAGTCGCAGCGCAACGAGACCTGCTCCCTGTTCCCCGACGTCGGCAACTACAAGGTCGGCGTCAAGCTCGGCCGCAACGCGGACACGGTCAACAAGCTGACCGGCGGCTGGGGCGTCACCAACACGACGCGTCTGGCCTGGGTCAACGCCGAGTTCGACCCGTGGCTGTACGCGACCGTCTCGTCCCCGGACCGGCCGGGCGGCGCGCTGCAGAGCACGGCAGACGCGCCCGTCTACTGGCTGCGCGGCACGGCGCACTGCAACGACTACCTGACGGGCAACTACGCCGTTAACGATGACGCGCGGGCCATGTTTGACGGCGTGGCGGCCAACATGAAGCAGTGGGCGGATGACTTTTACAAGCAGCACAACATCACGCGCCCCCAGTAAAATGGGGCCACGTGCGCAGTTTCGTATTGGTTGGGCGCGAATACACTGATGCCTGTATATACTTGATAGATGTAGTCGATAATCGCCATCTGAATGAAGATATGGCAATTGGTGTATGAACCGCTCTCGGGGAGGACATCATGGTCGTCAGCCTTGCCACAACGCGTGGCCCCTCCCAGTGCATGTAATAGCAAACAAGGGAAAAGAATTTCCTGCTGCTTTTGACAAACAGGTATCCCAAGATCTGTGAGGTTGGCAAATCGCGCGTTTGCTCCGTGTCTTGGCCCGATGTACCATTGCTAACCCCGCTACTGATGCACGCGTCGCTCGTCTTCTCTGACAACGTTGCGCATCGCACCGATAAGTCGAGAGAAGGTCGACGCCATGGCAGAAGTTATGAACGCCAAGATTTCAAACACTTCTAAACAGTGTCTATTATATCAAGTCAGCCAAGACCCCGGACTGCCTCGGCCGCGGCCGACGACAGCATTCTGGCAGGTCCCGCCGCACCCAACACTGGCGGACAAGCAATCTCACCAGCTCCCTGCGAGCACGGCTGTTGCAATTATCGGGTCCGGTATCACAGGATGCAGCGTGGCCAAGCATCTTTTAGACCTGTCCGCTACTGACGGTGCCATGACTGTGTCGGTATTTGAGGCACGCACGCTGGTGAGCGGTGCTACGGGTCGCAATGGAGGGCTGCTGACTTCGTTTGTACCAGAAGAGTTTGGCGATTTAGTCGAGCACTATGGCACGGAGGAGGCTGTCAAGATAGCGCGGTTTGTAAATCGGAACCTGGAAAAGGTGCACGAGCTGGCGAACGAGTCGCCGGAGCGCAAGGAATATAGCCAGGTGCGGCGCCTTCGAGACGTCGTCTGCTTCAGCAACCCTGAGGACTTTGCCCAAGCAAAAGAGTCGTGGGCCCTATACGAGAAGCATGTTCCAGAGGACAGGGGGAAGACGGAGTTTCTTTCTTCGGCAGACGCCGCGCAGGTACGCTGAACCATGGGGCTCGGGGCGCGGGAACTGACCTGGTGCTAGAAATACAATGTCCGCGCGCCGGCAGGGGCTGTGACTTTTCCAAATGGTGCTGGATGGCCATATCGACTGATAACAGAGGTGTGGTCTCAGCTAAATGAAGAGTACCGGTCCCGACTGCGTATCGAGACCAAGACGCCGGTCGAGAGCATCACGTATGACGCCTGTGACACGGCATATCCATACATCTTGCACACGCCAAGAGGAGACGTCAAGGCGACCAAGGTGATACATGCCGCAAATGGGTACGCCGGCCACCTGCTGCCGTCTCTTCGCGGTGCGCTTTATCCGCTCCGTGGAAGCATGTCAGTGCAGAAATCGACGCCGGAATTTGGCCGGCACGGCGCCAACCTGACGTGGAGCATGACAAACAGGAGAGTTTACGAGCCGGAAACTGATGTTCTAGAGGCGGGTACGTATTACGCGCACCAGAACGCGATTACGGGCGACATATTCCTTGGGGGTGAAAAGACTAAGGCGAGTGCCTTCTTCGTCACCGACGACACCGAGATGGACGTGAACTGCCGAGAGAACTTTGCAGCTCTTCTGCCGCGCTACTTCATCCACGGCTGGTGTGAAAGTGACGGTGGTGGCGGAGGAAGAGCAATGGACCCTGAGATTTGCGCAATGTGGACTGGCATCATGGGCTTCACGGGAGATCGCCTGCCGCTGGTCGGGCCACTGGACGAGGGCGCGACGCGACGCGGCGGCGAGGGCGAGTGGATCGTGGCTGGCTTCAACGGCTACGGCATGTCGCTGTGTTGGGCGTGCGGCGAGGCAGTGGCCAAGATGGTGTTGGGGATGGACGTGTCCGAGTTTCTGCCATCGGCGTTCCTTGCGACGAGGAAGCGGATTGAACAGCCGGCGCGGCGAGGGCCGCTAGAGGCCGTTCTCGATTTGCTGGATGCGTAATGTGAGGCACAGTTATTGGAGGGTTGCTGCACCTTTGCACTTTGGATGGCACCGAATGTTTCGTATGGCCCCGGATGCGGTGTTGGCCAAAAGGCCTCGCATCGCATGTTGTTGGCAATAACAGGGAGGTGGTATCAATTTTCTTGCATTGCATATCTCCGCAAGGCAGAGGGAAACCCACAGCTGGTTCCAGTAAAAGCAATATCTGGTTTCTTTTGTGGAACTTGCCTTGCGAACCACTTTCTGAGCGCTGCATCTGCCCGTTTTTGGAATAAGGCAACCAGAGCAGGGGTGGAAGCTTGGCCGTTGCCCCAGTTAGTGATAGTTGGGAAGTGAGCGAGGCTCACGAGTCGCGAGGTTGAGTGGGAGTAATAGTTCATGCGAAATAGTAATAATTTTACCGGCTGTCGGTGATTGTGGAAGATGCATAGACCTTGTGCTAGCGGTGCCCACGTATTCACATAGTAGTCGCCGTTCATAAAGACAGCCGGATAGACAAACACGGTCAATCAAGGAACGTCGAAGGAAGCAGGTGATAAGGAATGGATGAGAGACGAGGGCATTCGAGGCTGTGGGTGATTAGGTAATGCCTGGAAGATCCTGCGATGCTACTGGTAGAAGGGAAGAAGCCCTGTAACAAGTTACTTATAGTGCCTTCTCGGGATATTACAGGGGACATGGCAGCAAAAAGGCCGTGCTCAAGGATTTTATACAGGACTGTCGTCGAAGATATGGGCCTCTGCAAATATACATATGTACATTGTATGTAGGTTGCTGAGAAGGGCTTCAGAATTAATCTGTGCACACACACACACACACACACAAACAAGCACACACGCCGTTTTCATTCGACAGCAATAATTCATCCATGACCATCGAAAAGGGGTCCTCGCCACCAAGCAGCCCCAGCATCTACCTACTATTCATTAATCAATGGAATAATTTCCGAACTGCTTTGGTCGTCGCCTCTTTCTTCTCCGGGTCACATAGCCGCCTGACGGACAGCCTCGCTGATCTTGCCCTCCTGAATCCTCCTGCCGTCTTCGTCTCCGTCCGATCCGATGACAAGAGACTGCTGCGCCCCCCAGAGAAACATCCCTGCATCTAAGACTCCATGTGCGCATGAAGAGACATTTTCACTCCGAAGCTTGACTCCTCTGCTCTCCACCATCCCCAGCACTAGTCCAGGGGCAAAATGGCGCCGCCCAATCCTGTCCAAGGCAGGGGGATAAAAATGGATTGTTGACAGGATGGGAGACTATTCCACTTGCAGTAGCCGTGGCGCAAAACTACTGGTGTGCAATATGATGATTGTAGATGACTGATTTTCTGCCCTCGTTGCCAACGGGGTGGTGTCCTTGGCCATACCTTGCCAAGCCCTCCCACGAACATGTCACAAATTGCCCTGCAAGGTACGAGCTGAGCGCTTAAAAACTGCAGTACATGACTGCGATCGATAACTATACTGACCGCTTTTTGTAGGTAATTGAGTCAGTGCGGTGATACATGGAAAATCGGCAATTGCCTCTTTTGGATCTCGTCAGCAAGCTTGGCACGAAAAGCCTTTCAGAGGGTGTTCCACCCCAGCTCGTGGCGGCCAAGGCCAGGCACGATATGATTATTATAGGATAACTGGTTATAACGTGGCAGCGCTACTCATGCACTTGAGGCTCCGGCTAATCCTGTTCCTGAACGAGGCGCTGCTGAACCTGCCCTTCGTTGGTCCCAGGAAGCTCACGATATCCACACAACCTCTTTCTAGACCCGTCCACCGTCCGCTATCCCACCGCACATGGCACCTCAATACCAGAGCCTGGCTGGTCTTCCTGCCAGAGCAAAAATCTCCCCTCACGGAGCAATCTTGTGCTCTCTCGGTCGACCCGCCCCGTCTAGGCATCCGGACAGGGTTGTGACTGAGAGCGAGCGAGAAGCTACTCCCCATGGTGGACCGCCACGCACACCACGCCAGTCGCTCGCCCACCTTTCTGCTGACGCCTTGTCCGTCCTGGCTGCTGGCGGACAAGCTGAGTATCGTGGTGATGGATGGGACCGACCACACAGTGAAAAGAGCGCCTGCTCCGCTCCTCTCAGCCTGATGCTGTCCCTCTCTTTCCTCTCATCAACTCTCTCTGTCAACATAGAGACTCAACGGGCTCGGATACTAGGCCTTCTTGTAGACGTTTTCGTCTGCGTCCTTTCTTTCATTGCAATCACCGACCAAATCACAGTCTTTACTACCACTCCCCGGTTTCGACCAAATTACAATCTCTTACACACAATGGTTTCCAAGCTTCTTACTGCTCTCGCCGTTGCTGGCGTGGCCTCGGCCGCCGGCACCAACGTTGCCAAGTTCAACGCTTACTGGGTAGGATTCACAGCAACTTTGCTTAGACATCTCCATTTGTTAATGCGATTGAATAACTATAGGGTCAGAGTGGTCCTGCCACTGAGCGTCTCAAGGATCGCTGTGACGAGGGCGCCGACTACATCAGCCTGTCCTTTGTCACTTCCTCCCCCGAGAACAACCCTACCGGCTACCCTGGCATCGGCTTTGCCGCTCACTGCTGGGCCACTGGCTTCCCCGTGAATGGTGTCCAGTCCCAGCTGCTCGACCACTGCGGCACAATCATCGAGGATCTCCAGTACTGCCGTGACAAGGGCATCAAGATGCTCCTCTCCATCGGTGGCGTTTGGGACGAAAAGAGATCCGACTATCGCGTCACTACTGAGAAGAACGGCCGTGACTTCGCCGACTTCCTCTGGGGTGCTTTCGGTCCTTGGGATCCCTCTTGGAAGGGCCCTCGTCCTTTTGACACCTATGTCAACGGCGTCATCACCAAGCACACCGCCGTCGACGGCTTCGACTTTGATCTGGAGCTTCCCCAGGTCAACGGTCAGAACTTTGATAACAAGCCTTGGATCGCTATGGCCGACCAGTTCCGCTCTCACAGCAAGGGTGTCATCATCACCGGTGCTCCCCAGTGCCCTACCAGCCCCCAGTGGTTCGCCATGAAGGACATGATCCAGCAGACTCAGTTCGACGCCCTCTTCATCCAGTTCTACAACAACGTCGGCTGTGACCTGATCATTGGCAACGACCCCACCAACCCCAACGACGATTTCAACTACGACCAGTGGGAGGACATCATTGCTGCGAGCGACAACAGCAAGAACGCCAAGCTCTTTGTCGGCGTCCCTGGTGTCGCCACCCCCAAGAACCCGCAGGACGGCTACGTCACCCCCAGCCAGCTTGAGCACATCATCTGTAAGATTGCCAAGCGTGACTCCTTTGGTGGTATCTCCGTCTGGGACATGTGGGCCGGCAAGGAAAACGTTATTGGCGGCAAGTCTTTCAACCAGCACGTCCAGGACATTCTAAGCAAGTGCGGTGCGCACACGACCACGACCACCACTACGACGACCACGACTTCTACGACCTCGAGCACTACGAGCACGACGACGACGACGACCTCCAGCTCTTCCAGCATCACCACCACCACCTCGTCCAGCTCCAGCACTCCCACCGCGACTAGCACCTCGACTTCGTCTTCCACCAGCAGCCAGTCTACCTCTAGCTCCAGCAGCTCTTCCTCCGTGAGCTCCAGCTCCAGCTCCTCTGCCGTCACAACCAGCAGCTCTAGCTCTGTTGTCTCTACCTCGCAGTCTAGCTCAAGCTCATCCACTGTCCCTACTGGAAGCTCCAGCAGCAGCTCTGCCGTCACAACCGGCTCTAGCTCCTCTGCTCAGCCCACTGGTAGCTCCAGTTCCAGCTCCGCTGTGACTACCAGCTCTACCTCGTCTGCTGCTCCTACGTCCGTGTCGAGCTCCAGCTCCGTTGTCCCTACTTCTCAGTCCAGCTCCTCGGGCTCTGTTCCCACCTCGTCTGGCACGGCCATCCCTACCTCGGTCTCCAGCTCCAGCATCGTCCTCACCACTGGACCTGCCACCACCACTGGCCCTGTGACCACGGCTCCTTGGAGCAACACCACCACGACCTCGCAGGAGATGACCACCAGCACCGTCTTCACGACCACGACCCGCACCATCACGTCGTGCGCCCCCACCGTGACCAACTGCCCTGCCCGTGTCGTCACCGAGACCATTGCTCTGTACACAACCGTCTGCCCCGTGACCAAGACCAACCAGCCTCCCAAGCCCACTGCCACCCCCAGCCAGTCCACCGAGGAGCTGACGACCAGCACTGTCTACACCACGACCACTTACACCATCAGCAAGTGCCCTCCCAGCGTCACTAACTGCCCCATCGGCCATGTGACCACGGAGACCATCTCTCTGTCGACGACTGTCTGCCCCGTCACCAAGACCAACGAGGTTCCCCAGCCTACCCAGCCCGCTGGCAAGCCTCCTGGTGGTGAGCAGCCCTCCAGCCAGCAGCCCTCCAGCCAGCAACCCTCTGGCAGCAAGCCCACTGGCCCCCTGACCACCACCACCCTGCACAGCACCAAGACCGTCATCAAGACCCTGTCCCTGGTCCCTGAGACAACTCTGACTGTCGTCCCCGTCAAGCCCACTGGCAGCAGCAAGTGCCCCGGCGGTCCCAACTGCCCTGCTCCTGCTCCTTCTGGCGAGCTCACAAAGTGCCCCGGCGGCCCCAACTGCCCTCCCGTCGGCACCGGTGCCCCTTCGGCTCCGATTGTCAAGCCCACCACCCCCATCGTCACGGGCGGTGCCTCTTCGGTCGCCGCTGGTCTGGTTGCTCTCGTGGCTGCCCAACTCTTCCTCCTGTAAAATGGAGACAAGGATATTAAAAATGGAACTTCATTGTTATTTATATTTGTGTGTTTGATCTTATGATAGAAAGCATTTTTTACATTTTGGATTTATTCACATAGGGTCGTCACCCGTTTTCTTCTTCTCTCATCTTACCGGACCATCGCCTGGAATGCTGTCTTTCGTCTCTAACATCTATTTCAAGCTCCTGTTAAGGGATAAGTTTGCTGTTTTAGGCCTAGGTTCAAGTTTACCGAGTTTCCTTGTCTCATAATCTGAACGTATGTACATGTGGTATATTGATAGAGTCATGTATGTGAGCTATATACAGCTGTGGACGCCAGCCAGTAGGCCAGCCTCGCTATTACTTTTGACTGCCAAACGACTGCTGGTCGAGTTTGTAGCTGACGTCCTCCAGAACCTCCTTCAGCAGCTCGACCACCGGCTCATCATGCTGCCCCCACCGCAGCCTCTTGACGAGGGCGTCGCGCTCACTCCGAAGCACGTCCTGCGGTACGCACATGAGGTCGCACTGGTCCCGCAGCAGCCGGTACGCGACCTCGTCGGGCGTCTCGGCCTGCACGGCCACGTTGCGCAGGAAGTCGACGTGGTACTCCCACGGCAGGCGGCGCGTCGGGCCGTCCGGCGCCTCGAGGTTGACGCCCCCGCGGACGAGCCACAGCAGCCGCCGGCGGGCCTCGTCGTCCCATGGCCCGGTCACGAGCGCCGTGGGCAGGCGCGTGTCTGGGTGCACGTTGCGGACGAGCGTGCGCGGCGGCGCCGAGGGGTGGCGGAGGAATTGCCGGTAGGTCTCGTCAAAGTAGCGCGCGGCGTCGAAGTCGCCGAACCCGCCGGCGCCGGTGTCGCCGTGGCCGACGACGGCCGGGGCCTGGTACCACCGGTGGCGGGCGTAGGTGTCCGCCCAAGTCTGCTGCGCGCGCAGGATGAAGTCGATGTCTACCCATGGGAGTTCAAGAAGAGCACTCTGTGGAACCCGGGTCAGTGACTGAAAGCGAAAAGGAGGCGGGAAGCTCTTACCTGAAGCTCCGGGTCTCCGTCGCAGGGATAGTACCTCGCCTCCTGCGGGCTCCGCGCCCCCCGGCCGGTGCGCCGCTCGTCTCGCGGCCGCGGGCCCTCGAGCACCGCGCGGAACGGGATGCCGAACCACTGGTCCCAGGTGTCGTGGAAGCCGCAGATGAAGAGGCGGAGCAGGGTGGCGCGCCCGGACAGCTTGGCGCCGACGACGGGGCTGCAGCGGGGAAGGGCGAGGCTCCCGCTGTGCAGGAGCACGCTCTCGAGGATCTCGGCGGGGAGTCGGTCGAGGCGGGCGCGCGGACGGAGGTGACGCGCGCGTTTGACGTCCTGGATGGAGCGGGACATCTTGGACGGCGTCGTGGTGGTGGAGGTGGAGGAGGAGGAGGCCTTGCGCTTGCCCCTGACTCGGACGGGCGTGAGCTTCATGGCTCGGCTGTCCGGGGGGCGGAGGCTTGCGCAGGACGGAAGCGAGAAGAGTAGGATGGCAAAGGAAAAAGAGGTGATATAGGCATCTGCGAGGCTTGACGTTTGGTCGTTTGTAGTCGATGGTGGCGCTAATTGGTGATGAGTAGAGATGGCATTGTCGCCAGCGGGAGTTAATTTGCTGAAATAATCAACTCTAAAAAGATCGAATATTAACGCAGATTTCTTATATATTTTCTTTTTTAAAAGAAAATGTTACGGACTCCTAACAGTACATGTAAAAATGAGTAACTGCTGTTGATGAGCCTGACGTACTGGATATCAAAGTGGTCCGTGCACGCGCCATAAACTTTCTAGTTTGTGGCTAAAAAAAAGTCCGAGGAGAGCCATCGACGCCGACAAATCTCCCATCCGGCCTCCTCCGTTTGCTTGATCAATCAACTGTGAATAATTTCGCGCCTTATCTGGATTGCTGTCAGTGGTCTCTATGAACACGACAACACTCGACCGCGCAGCCGCTGCAGCACCGTAGCGCACATTCACAGCGCCGATGCGATCTCCTGTGCCGTCGCGCAGTCTCCTGCGCTTCCTGCGCACCCAGTCCGAGACGGCCTTTTTCACGCCGAGTCGTCATCCCCTCCAAGGCAGCGCCAAGGCGAGCGGCGCGCGCATCTGCGGTCGCCGCGTCAGGCTATACAATACCGACACATGTCCGTGTACGACGATGACGACGCCTGCCCTGGAGGCGTCGCTGTGGCCGTTTGGCCGCGCCCGCCCACAGCAGCGTCGGGAGCTGAGCTCCACGACCAAGGCCAGCGGATGGTACAAGTCCCGCAGCGCCACCGACAGCAGCAGCGACCCGGCCAGCTCCTGGCAGGAGAGGCTTTGGGGCATGGCTGCGCGACGCGGCTTTAAGCCGCTCAAGCCGGACGACCTCCCCGGCGGCCACGACGACCTCGAGCACGGGTCCATGTTCAACAGCCGTCGGGTCATGACGGCCAAGGCGGCGGCGGAGCCGCGACTGCGTTGCACCGAGGTGGACGAGCATGGGCAGGTGATTCTCGTGGACGGGGAGTTTAAGAAGTCGGAGCTAATTGCCAAGGTTTGCCTACCGCCTCCGATTCTGTGGTTGTTCAACGCAGCTAACTCTGAATGAACAGTACGGGCTGTTGCCCCGTGACTTGCGAAAGATCGACTCGTCCAACCTCCCCCACATCCTCGTCCGGCCCGAAGCGATCCTGCTCAACCTGCTGCACCTCAAGGTGCTCATCAAGAGCGACCGGGTGCTGCTGTTCGACATTTACGGCTCCAAGACGTCGTACCCGCAGTCGGCCTTCATGTACGACCTGCAGGGCAAGCTGCAGCAGCGCAACCCACCCACATCGGCGGGGGGCTCGCCGCCGGGCCTGCCGTACGAGTTCCGGGCGCTCGAGGCGGTGCTGACGTCGGTGACGTCGGAGATGGAGGCCGACTTCGAGGCGGTGCGCGAGCCCGTCATGCACATCCTGAGCGCCCTCGAGGACGACATTGACCGCGAGAAGCTGCGCAACCTGCTGATCCTGTCGAAGCGCGTCAGCACGTTTGAGCAGAAGGCGAAGCTGGTGCGCGACGCGATCGACGACCTGCTGGAGGCGGACGACGACTTGGGCGACATGTACCTGTCGGAGAAGAAGCGCGAGTCGACGAGGGCGGCGGACGACCACACCGAGGTGGAGATGCTTCTGGAGTCGTACCACAAGATTGCGGACGAGATTGTGCAGGAGGCGGGCAACCTCGTCTCCGGCATCCGCAACACGGAAGAAATGTAAGTTCTGCCAGGTCCTTGTACGTAATACACCTGCTGACCAAGACGAAATAAAAGTGTCCGCGCAATTCTCGACGCCAACCGCAACTCGCTCATGCTGCTGGACCTCAAGTTCAGCGTGGGCACGCTGGGCCTTGCGATGGGCACGTTCCTGGCGGGCCTGTACGGGATGAACCTCGAAAACTTCATCGAGGAGACCAACTGGGGCTTCGGGGCGGTGACGACGGTGTCGACCGTCTTCTCGCTGATGGTGTGCTGGTACGGGCTGGTGAAGCTGCGGCGCGTGCAGCGCATCAAGATGGCGAGCGGCGAGCGGCTGCCGGGCCTGCCGCGCGGCTACCCGCACTACCTCCAGGACGAAGGGGCCGGGGCGATGGGCGGGCTGCTGCTGGACTCGCGGAATCGCGAGATGCTGAGGCGGCTGCACTCGCAAAAGGCGGCGCCGAAGAAGACGTCGTGGTTCTGGTGATGATGGGGTGATTGATGTCCAACGCGCCACCTCCACCACCTCCACCACAACCGCCACGACGACCGAATCACTTGGACGAAAGTCTGTATTACCAATTAACCTGTACGGCATATAGATGGCGTTTTGGATTTATGCGAGCACAAGGGAAGCGGCGATTTATTGTTTAATTTTGGTGGGACTTTTTACTCCAACTTATAACTCAACTCCAAGAAGCTGCCTGCGCATCACATATTCAGGCGGGAACACATCACAAATTTATGTATCCTGCTCTATACACACCTTGTACATTAAATTCTACACCGCCTTGGCACAACGAGCCCACGTGGTTTACCGTTACGATGAGCAAAGGCCGTTGCGCCGTTGCCGATCTTTTACTATGTCAGTGGTTGATTAAATTAGGCCGCCGCCCCCTGGTCGCTCTTTTCTCGTGTCTCACAAAATGCGCATGCAAATCGTGACGTCAGGATCTCGACACTGCAGCATGGGCTTTTTTTTTTTTCTTCTCTCTTGATAAATCACAACAAACCCATTTCTCATTCTTCATCTTCCCCCTTTCCCTACCCTCCTCTCGATTAGCTTTTACCAAACCTATCCAACCGTCTTTTAACCAAAACCGTCACCATGGGCGCAGTCCTCTCTTGTGTAAGTGGATTTCAACTTGCCCCCCCTAGCCTCCCTCCATCGCCTTGCGAGTCCCGATGCTAATTTTGCCTTTTTTTTTTACCCCTTCTTCTAGATCCAATCCATATTCAACGCCATTGCTGGCTGCATCATGGCCATCGTCCATGGAGTCATCGCAATCTGTAAGGCCATTCTCGATGCCATCCTGGCCTTCTTCGCCATCATCATCAGCTGCATTACCTGTGGAAAGTGCGGCGGGCGGCGGAAAGTAAGCTCGAGTCATGTGTAGTGGTAGCAGGGACGAGCTTTTGTCGAATGTCGAGTTCCGTTTGGTTTACTCTCTCGATTTGATACCTCTTCGATGATGATGCGTTGACGAGCCACCTCGGTGATACCTACCGCTGCGTGCGAGGCGGGCGGGACATGAGTTGTATTGCAGTTCAAAGTTGACGACAGGAATAATATGGACTACTCTTTTACTTTGTCTTTCATGCAGAATATCAATCTATTGACGCACCTATGGCGCGCTCTGAACTGTGACCGTGAGTGCTTCTAAACATCGAGTCCTGCAGTGCCCTCCTATTCACCCTCCACCCTCGCCGAATCCGAATCATTATATTTTAGCGAGCCATTATATAGATCCTCCTCCATATCCTCCTCCACCACCGTCGCGAGGCCCCTTCTCCCACCAATCCCATCCCGCAGCTTCAGCTTCTCCCACACCTCCGCCTCGTCCTTAACACTCGCCCGCAGCCGAGGGTCTTCCTCTTTCAGCAGCACCCTCCGACGCATCAACGTGTCGCTCAGCATCGGCTGTGCCTCCCCGAGCCGGCCGGCGTCTAGGAGCAGCCTGCCCAGCCGCCCCACGCCGTCTAGCGTGATCCAGTGGTCCGCGCCGAGATACTTCCTCCCGCTCTCCCACACCCGCGGATATAGCTCTTCCGACTCATCGTGTCTGTGCTCTCCTTGCTCGTAGATATCTCTAGCTATATTGTGGAGTAGTTCGAGGAAGTCGCCGCATTCATCCACGACGCTGCCGTGGAGGGCGGCCATGCGCTCGACGCCGAGGCGCGAGGTGTGCTCGGCCTCTTCGTACCTTTTCTGCCTGTGAACTATCATGCCCAGATCGCGAATCTTCCGCAGCGCCCACTTGTAGTTGGGGCCCCAGCCGTTGGTGCTAAGCTTCAGCGCCTCCCGGGTTAGCTCCTCGGCCTCGGCGTCCCGACCCAGCCGAGTAAGCGTGAAAGCAAGCCGACTCATCGTCTGGATGGTTACCTTGTGCTCGGCTCCTAACACCCGGGTCTGCACTACGATGGCGTCGCGGTACAGGGCCTCTGCCTCAGCATACTTTCCCTGACGATCGAGGCTCCTACCTGTAAGCCCCTTCGTTAACCACGAAGCGGGGTGATGTTCGCCAAACGTCTTGAGTTTCACTTCGAAGGAGCTTTGGTATATGCTTTCCGCCTTCTCGTAGCTTTTCTGCCCGAAAAAACGTCGCGGCCAGGCCTTCCCGGGCTTTGATGGTGTCGAGGTGTGCCTTGCCGAGCTCTTTCTCCCCAAAGGTCAGCGCCCTCTCGAACACGGACTCGGCCTCTTCGTATTTGCGCTGCTCGAGAAGCGCTCGTCCCAGTTTTAGGTTGCTCTGCATCCATCGGAAATCTGTCAGGTCCAGATCTAGCATCTGCAGATAGATGGCCTCTGCCTCTGCCCAGTTTTTCTTGCTGTTCAAGGCATCGGCCGCGGTCCACAGGCTCTGGATAGATGTCGGCTCTGGATAGATGTCGGCTCTGGACTGGTGGCCCTGTGGTCATTACTCTTGATAAAAGAGCTGGCGGTTTCGCTCAACTTGTCGCTCCGGTCATCGCTGGCCAGCATCGGCTCTGCGGTGCTTGTCGAGGCCGAATCCGTGTCATAATCGACAACACGGTATGTGGTCGTGGACGATAGCAAGGGCGTTACACTGTATAATCACCGTTAGTAGAAAACCTCCGAAGCAAGTTCAAGTCCCTGCAGGGCGAAAGTATTAGGGTGTCGAAGAAAGTAGAGTCTGGATTGACATCAGTCTCGACCTCAGCGCGTCCCGCAGCTCAAGTAGCTCCTGGGACTTGTAGAGCGTCCAGCCGATTTTACACCACGACGACTGTAGGCTTCCTCTCACCCCGCTGACTGTGCTACCATTCTCCAACATGCTGTGATACCCCTCGGTCTTTTTCAGAAACGCTGTGATGATGTCGAGGGATGAGATGACGATGTGGGAAGTGGCGTTGACGGTCGCGGGGGGAAGCAGCTTGTGGGTGCGGATATGACCGACCTGCATAAAGGCCTGTTGCATCGCTGACACCTCTGACATGGCTTGTACATACTCATCCGATGCGCCGCGCGTGTCGGACATGATGCGGACAAGCTTGTAGGTGAGGTTGGCGCCGGCGATGAGGTCGCCGACCGGATAGCCAAACGACACGATGGTTGGTGATGGTGATGGTGATGATGGTGGGGGAGGGACAGGACGGAGCTGGGCCTTTCTTTCTTTGTCAGGAGGCCACAGCATTGAAAGAACCTACTGGTTGGGCATGGAATGCAACTTGTCTGGCTGTACTCACAGTTCTTCTCATAGGCTTAGCTCAAGGCAGAATATGCATGTTGCAGACCTTGCGTGGCGCAGGCTCATCAAGCAACCAACTGGAACAATGTCTATAATAACTGATTTTATCTTGATGCGCATGAGATTTGTGGTTAGAGCATTTCTGTTCAGTGAGCAAGACGAGCAATGGCGGCAAAGAAAGGAATATTGTTTGCCTCACTTTTTGGGCGTTTTGCCCGACATATATATGTACATGGATAACATGGTGAGAGCGCGAAAGAGCGCCTCAATCACACATCAGACTCACTGCTCGCCCTATCCGACGAGGCTCGCCGCGTTCCCGCCCTCTTCATCGCCGCCAGAATCGACGACGACTGTGCAAGCAGCGTTGCTGGGGCATCAAACTCCATCAACTCTCCCTTTTGCAAGACACCAACCTTGTCATAGCGCTCGATATATCCCAGACGATGAACGACGGAAAGCACCGTCTTTCCTGCGAATTCTGTCTCCAGCACTTGTTGCATGATTTCCTCCGTCTTGTGGTCAACGCTGCTCCTGGTTAGCAAGTCTGCCCACCATACATACATCTAGTCCTTCTTCTTCTTCCAAAAAAGAAAAAACAAAGAAAAAGAAAAGAAAAAGGAGAAAGGCGATCGAGATTGTCTCAACATACCTGCTTGTAGCCTCATCAAGAATGAGGATAGGACTCCTCCTCACCATCGCGCGCGCCATGCAAATGAGCTGCCGCTCACCGACACTCCACGCCGTCAGCGGCATTTCCGAATTGATGCCGCCAGCAGCCTCGATGCGCTCCCAGAGCTCAAGCCGCTTGAGAGCCGCTATTATATCCTCATCTCTAGCTGTCTCGAATGGATCGACGTTTTGGCGCACCGACCCGGGCATCAAGAAGGGCTCTTGAGGGACAATGTTGATGAGAGCACGCAGCTCATTCGGCACCAGGTTGTGAATGTCGACGCCATCTATTTCCAACTTGCCATTTAGGTGAATCAAATGCAACAAGCTTAGAATGAGCGACGTCTTGCCACTACCAGAGCGGCCACAGATGGCAACCTTTTCGCCAGCCTTGATCGACAGCGTCAAGCCCTTGAGAACCGAAGGACCGGTTTCCCTGTGTGAGGCGTCAGATAAATCTCGATTTAGAAGAGTATTTTACTTCTTACTTGTAAGAGGCAACGACGTTTTTAAACTCAATATTGCCAACCCTGGGCCAGTTTGGCGGAGGGCTCTCTGGCTGCAGGATGCCCAGTACTTCCTCCTCGGGAACGGTATTGTCCTTGAAGTCCTTGATGCGCCCGACGGCGCCAATCGAGGTCTCCAAAGAAGTCCACATTTTAATCAGCTGAGTCAGGGCAGAGTTGAATGTCATGACGGTCACGAGAGAGACGCCGACGCTTCCCGGTGAGAACTTGTCGCGCCAGGTGACGACAATAGCAATGAGGATCAGAACCAGGGCAGATACCATTGCATCCAAGACAAGAGCCAGCCACTGCTGGATGCAGAAAAGCAAGTACACGGGTCGCTGCGAGCGGTTGAGGAGTCCCTGTAGGGCCAGCTGACACGACTGCTGCCACCCAAACGCTCGCAGCGTCGCAGCACCGTTCTTGGACTCGAGGAATTGAAGGTAAACCGGAGCCTTGGCTTCGATATCAAGGAGTCGGACCTGTCGCGACGTGCGCAGGTAGATGCGCTGGATGATGTAGATGGCGGCGAGGAATATCGGCAGCGACGCCGTGAGATAGCGCCCAAATACGGCCAGTAGGAGCACCTTGGCTATGCACTCGTAAAATGAGGCCAGATAGTTGATAATGATAATGGGAAGCTCGATGCCAATCAGCTCCATGTCCTGGCTGAATCTGTTGGTGATGCTGCCGAGATCCGTCTCCTGGTAGAAGAGGAGAGAGGCGCGGATGACGGCTGTCAAGAGATCGGTGTGGAGGTTTCGCGAAGACGCAGATATCATGTTAACAAAGACCAGCCAGCAGAGGAACAGCAAGATAACCCCAGAAAAGACACCCAAGCCGGCATATACGCCGAGATACATGTCGTTGTTGGCGTGGCCGGGGTTCCTGGCGTTGGCCGCGGACCAAAGATCGATCCAGACGACGCCAAATTCGCTGCAGAAAATGTACAGCCCACCAGTGACAAGCATCGTGATGACCTTGAAAACTCCAGAGGAATACATGTAGTAGCGGTATACAGACGGGGCTCCGTGCTTGCGCTTGAGGTCTGCCGCTTCCTCGTTCAGTGCAGATATTGTGTCGTCGACAGTCGCGGCTCGGCTAAGAGCATGTAAGTTCGCTGGCTTGGTCTCCTTGACGCTCTCGTCCTCAGTGTCGTCAGTAGATTCCTCAATCTGGAAGCCAGAAGAGAAACCGTCTCTCGACTGTAGCGATGCTACCGTCCGCGATTCAACAATCCTGCCCTGATCGACAACCAGCACGTCATCTGCCATCATCATGAGGTACTTGGAGTGCGTGACGAGCACAACCGTCGAGCCGTTCCTGCGCAAAAGTCCGTCAGAGCCAAATAGACTTTCTGAGATGTGGGCAATGTTAGCATTGTCAACGCCGCTGAAGACATCATCCAGCAGAATGACCTGCTCCCTTGAGTAGACGGCGCGTGCCAGACTCAATCGCTGCCGCTGACCTCCGCTCAGCTTGCCTCCTCCATTTCCAATCTCGGCGAGATCACCACCAGCTAGACTGTTAATGTCGTTTTCCAGTCCGCATGCCGCGACGACCGTCTCATACCATGCCTCGTCCACTGCATCTGACAAACCATAAGTGATGTTGCTCTTGAGGCTCCCGTTCACCAGCCACGGCACTTGGGAACAGTAGGCAGCAGAAGCAAATTTGCGCTCAGTACGGCCGCCGAGATCCATCGTCTCTCCGAGAATACTCTCAAGCAGCGTGGATTTTCCGCTGCCGGTGCGACCAACAATAACAGTGAAGCGTCCCTTGAGGATGGAGGCATTGAGATTATGGAGCACGGCCGGGCCTGACTTTTCCCAGGCAAAGTTTTGGTCGAGAAACGTTACAATAGGCTCTCCAGGGGCAGCCATCTGGCCGTGGAGGGTATGCAGAGAAATTTCGGATGTCTTGTTTTCGGTGACGCTGGCCTCGTCGTCTCGAGACAGCAGACCGGGATGCACGGGCTGGCGGTAGTATTCCTGCATCCTATCGAAGCTGCTGAGACATTCGTAGACGCTGGGGATGGCTTGAATAAACATGAGAGTAGGCTCCGTCAGCAGCGCAATCAGGGACAAGGACGTAAATGCCTTGGCGGCTAGAAATGAATTATCGTGGCGGGCATTCGCAATGGCGACAAAGACGATGAATGTCACGACAGGCGCAAACATCAGGGGAGAGTTCGCTACAAAGGTTAGCATAGTAACAATAGAGGGAATCATTTGCAACTTACAGAAGAATATTTGTCCAATCAAGGTCCACCGGTACCGGGTGGAATTCTCAATCTCGACCTCTCGGGCCTTGTATATGACGGAGAACATGCTGGAGCTGAGACCTAGCATCTTGACCGTCCTCATATTGGCCAGCATATTGGTCGTAAGACGAAGCCGTTCTTCAACCTTTTCAATCCATGCTCTTTGGTACTTCTTGGCGAGGGAGGCAATGAAGAAGGTCGCGCAGACGAAAGCTAGCCAGTCCGTGTTAGTGGCTTGCGTGATGAGAAGGACCGAGACACCAGAGACTTACAGAGAACGAGAAGACCTGGAACAATACAGGCCACAGCGATTTGTCTCTCGAGAAGATATACAGAAATGATAATTTCAATGGGTGCCGCCCAAATCTCGTGAATCGTCCGGAAACTGCTCGAGATCCGCTCCACGTCGGCGCCCATCAACGCCAGCCCGTCGACGTTATCGCCAAGGTCAATACCGCGAGCCGCGACTGTCTGTTGGTAGATGACGGAAATCAAGCCGCCACGAAGTCTGATGATGAATCGGTTTGAATAGTAACGATACAGCGCCATGGATATCTGGAGAGATCAGCTACTGCGCCGACCGTCACTGGGGGGCGAGGGAGGGAGGTACTTACAGCCATGCCTGCGTAGACGAGAGCATAGGCTCCAATGAGTCCGTTTCCAATGTTTTGGGGTGCATTCTTGTTGCCGATGAATTCGAGCACGTTGTTGATCATAAATGGCTGCGCAAACTTGAAGCCGATGAGGAAGAGGCGCGGGATGACGGCCGAAATAAACGACCAAGCAAAGGCGCGGCCGCAAGCCGCTACAAATGCATTCTTCTTGAACAAATTGGCTATTTCAGGTCAGCAAGGGGTGTCTTTGCTTAGGCAGCTTACATAGAATGATGACGCACCCTTCTTTAAGTTGCTCTGTAGTTCCTTGTGCAGTCTGTCTGCGGAGATGCGATAGTCAAGCTCAGGGAGGTCCTCGACACAGAGATAGTTCCTGTAGCCACGAGACAGTGTGCCGAGAACCCAAACATATCCGGTGATGCCCCAGAACCCGATAAACGGTTCCGGGCCAGAATGGGCCAGCTTCTCGGGCTGTCGCAGGCTGGCCCTCTTGCCGGTTGACTCGAGCACCAGGACAGCAGCTGTGAGCAGCAAAGCGATCGTTCTCATGGATGCTGCTGCCGAGCTCTCGGGGATGAGCCAAAGAGTACGAACTCGGGCTACGTCCAGCAGAACAAGCGCGGACAGGTACAGAGTGAGTGTCGTGGATGGCTGCTCGGACCGATGGTGCTGTAGCCACGACAAAGCGACTGCCGCGCAAGTGGCAATCAGCGACAGCGCATCAGCAGCAGTTGAAGCACTCGTATTGAGGACTTCATTTTTGGCTCGAAGACCGAGAAAGGTGGCTTGAAAGACGAAGAGGATGGAGAAGACAGCCTGTGCGTGGTATTAGTGGGTGTTGTAGGCTGGGCAATTCGCTGTACACTACCAATTTGACGCCAAGCAAAGTAGAGCTTTTGACAATTCCTTGTTGGCGTAGTAAAACAATTGAGGATATTATGGCAAGGAGGATGAAGATGGAATTCGGGACTGCGCTGAGGACGACGTCTTCAAAGTAGAGGGTAAAGTCGAAGGAGCGACAGGCAGTGTCGACCCGAGGACCGAACTTGCCATCGCAGGACAGCATGCTTGCAACCACAGTATTGGGTTTCCAGGGCAGTGATATCTATATGATGCTTAACAATCTGGAACCAAGAAATAGTAAGAAGCTTGGCGATGGACGTCTTTTTGAACAGGCCGGCTCCGCATCACCGCCTGGCAGGCATCTCCATACTTGGAGCAAATGCTTTTTCCCTATTACGATAGCTAATTTCCCCGTGGCAGTCATCATCAATTCTCCATTGCACTCGCGTCTCCCAGCCTTATCCGGTGGAGCCAAGGCTTCCGTACCCGGGGGCCGGACCCGGGAGGTAAGCAAGCGTAGGCAGAAAGTTTAGAGCTATCAAAAGTGAGACAAATTTTGGCAAATATCTTGATGAGTTATCTGTGGACGTGGGATTCAAAAGATATCTTAGTGATTTGAAATTTACTATTATTCAATTTTTTCAAAAATATAGATGCAACTTACAATCGAACACGGCGTTTCGAGATTGTGAGGCGAGCGGATACACCCCAATAAGGCTGTGATGGAGTCGAAACTAACGTTTCCAACGAGTTAGACTGGCAGCCACGCCGTTCTAGAATTAGCAGGATTGTGAGTACGTACGTCGCCGAGTGCGTGTCGAGTGAGTCAGCACCATATAGAGGAATCTACACGCAATTCCTTACGGCGAGGATACACAAAGATGAGGATGACCCCTGAGACTGTTACGTATGACTATCTGGTGGTCACTCTGAGTGATGGGGCTCCTTCAATTAAATCATGATATTCCATCAGACAGATTGGATAGTAGAAACAGCCGCATAATTGAAGCGAAGATGATCAGCCCTATTGTCGCAGTGCGTCAGTGGGAGAGCCTATTTGGTGGAGGTCGCATGGCACCAACGCCACGGGGTACTTGGCAGCCCAGATGCCTTCGTCGCTACCATCTTTGATAAAGAGGTTGTATAATTCCATTGTGAGGGGAAGTCAAGTTTCATCTTTCCCCCATTGCTCTTCTTTTGCAAGTGTCCTGTCAGTAATATGCTTCAGCGATAAACTTGGGCAGACTAAGGATCAAGCTTGGCGGTGATGGAATGGTAGTTAAGATGCCCAATTTGGAAACCGACATGCAGATGCAAGTCAGTCACGCCCATCACGATCTCTGCCGCCCAGAGCAGCACAAATGACATCAGAGCATAACGAATGTCCTCCGCAACGAACCAGCATTGAGGAGAAGCATGGCGGCGTGGAAGCTGACGAATGGTGGCGGCTCTTTGTACTACTAAGGTTTTAACAAAAGCTTGCTTGAGCGGAGTTGATTAGCCTGCTTTTGGGGCAAAAGTCAACGTCATCTGGCATCTCAAACGTTGCTTGATTGCCCCTCATAAATATCGTACGTTGACTGCTCGGACGCTTGAGCCAACTTGCAACTTGCAACCTGCAACTCCATCTTTATAACACGCACACAGCACGCAACACAGAACATTTATCAAGTTCACCATAAAAAAACACTCATAAACATAATGGATTCTTCCAAGGACCAGAAGAACAACGAGGCATGTACCGTGGACCTCCTCCCCGCGTCATATGCCGCCACTAACACAACCCAGGGCGAGAAGCAATTCTCCATCCAGCCCATCAAGGACAAGGTCGAGCCCGAACTCGCCGCTCACAAAGCCCACGGCCCTGCCATCGTCCAAAATCTCCCCGGGCAAGAAGGCACCAAGGAAGATCGCGAGGAGCGCAAGACCGAGCTCAACAAGTAGAGCGTGGCCCAGCCAGGCCACCCGACGGCGATGATGTCACGAGCCAAAGACGGACGATACACGATGATGCTGGGACGTCGCACAACACGGCCGATGGGACAATATATAAATATATAGCTTCTAATGCATAAGACCTTTCGCTTCTACGATATACTTTTTTTATTAGTATTTTGCGCTCTTGGCGATGCATGTATGTCTCAATACTCCTACGCGAAAGTGAAGTGCGGGGTGCTCATTGCACCTTGAAATTCACGGCGGGGCTACCCTCGGGGCTTTTAGTGAATCTATAGCGCTTCGTCCGCTACTGTGCCCACTAACTCATTCGCTAAACCCACGAAATCTAGCCCCATCCGCCGCTAAAATGCGCTGAAGCATCCGCCAAAGCCTCTCGTCAAGCTTCCAAGCTTCCTCGACTTGCCATTCCCAACAAACGCACCGCGCCGAATGTCGACAAGCAATGCGCCCCAACCAGTGAAGCTATCACTGCCCCTGGTTCGCTCATGATAATCCAATCCGCATCCTTCTCTCGCTAATTCGCCCCAGGAATACCAGCAGGCGCTCTTCCAGGAGCTCCGATCCGAAGATGAGCTCGTCGTCCTCGCCCGCGGCCTCGGCCTCATGCGCCTCGTCACCAACCTGCTACACTCGTACGATGCGGCCGGGAACAACCTCATAGTCATCGTCGGCGCCGAGGACCGCGAGAATGGCTGGATCGGCGAGGCGCTGGCCGAGCACGCCGCCATCAGCGCCTCGCCCAAGGCCCGCGGCCTCACCGTCGTCAACACCGACTTCCAGAGCGTCGGCGCACGCGAGAAGATGTACGCCGGCGGCGGCATCTTCAGCATCACGTCACGGATCCTCGTGGTGGACTTGCTGACCGGCCTGCTGAACCCGGAGACCATTACCGGCCTGGTCGTGCTGCACGCGGATCGCACCGTCGCCACCTCCCTCGAGGCGTTCATCCTGCGCGTCTACCGCCAGAAGAACAAGGTCGGCTTCCTCAAGGCCTTTGCCGACAACCCGGACCCATTCACGATTGGCTTCTCCCCGCTGGCCTCCATGATGCGAAACCTGTTCCTCAAGAAGGCCTCGCTCTGGCCGCGCTTTCACGTCACCGTCGCGCAGTCGCTCGAGGGCAAGAAGAAGGCAGAGGTCATCGAGCTCGAGGTGCCAATGACCGACTACATGACGGACATTCAAAACGCCATCATGGAGTGCGTCGAGATTAGCATCCACGAGCTGAAAAAGGGCAACCCCGGTCTGGAAATGGACGACTGGAACCTGGACAGCGCGCTGCTCAAGAACTTTGACGTCATGGTCCGCCGCCAGCTTGACCCCAACTGGCATCGCGTGAGCTGGAAGACAAAGCACATTGTCAACGACTTGACAGTCCTGCGGGGACTGTTGAATTATGTAGTCACCTACGACGCCGTCTCGTTCCTCCAGCATCTCGACACGATACATGCCGCGCACTCCCCGCCGCCCGGATCGACGCGGCAGACGCAATCGCCATGGCTGTTTTTGGACGCGGCGCAGACCTTGTTCGAGACAGCGCGGAAGCGCGTCTACTCTGCCAGCATCAAGCAAATCTCGCAAGAAGAAAACATTGACTCCCTGCGGCCCGTCCTGGAAGAGCTCCCGAAATGGAGCATGCTTGCCGAAGTGCTCGAGGAAATTGACCGCGACCTGTACTTTGAACCGCATGCCAGAGACGACTCCAACGGTACAATCCTTATCATGTGCTCCAATGTAGACACATGTCGCCAATTAAGAGATTATCTGCAGACAATGCACGTCAAGCCAAGAGTAGCTAGCAAAACAGCCGAGGATGACGAGGAAGCTCACAAGCCATCCGCCATCTTTATGATGCGTCGTCGCCTGCGCAACTACCTGCGTTGGAAGAGACAGTTTGCCGTCGTCAATGCATCACTTTTTACAGAAAACAATAAGGCGCTCAACAGCGCTACTGACTCTCGACCCGGACGCGGCGGCATGCGCGGCGGCAGAGCGCCCTCAAATAAGCGTCGACGACAGCGTGGCGGCGGTAACATGGCCGTCAGCATGTCGCGGGCCGAGAACGGCAGCATCTCGCAGTTCTTCGAGAAGCCCAACGAAGTGGCCGAGCTCATGGCCGAAGTGCAGATTACGGAAGAAGAGGCCAAGCAAAAGGACGACGTGATTGCCGACCCGCTGGACAACATGGAAGACTACTTCCAACTCTACGACATGAAGGACTTGGTCGTCATCCACGCCTACGACGGGGACCAGGACGAGCACGTGCTGGAGGAGGTCAAGCCTCGCTACATCATCATGTACGAGCCGGACGCGTCGTTTATCCGCCGCGTCGAGGTCTACCGCTCGTCGCACAACGACCGCAACGTCCGCGTCTACTTCCTGTACTACGGCGGCTCGGTGGAGGAGCAGCGCTACCTGGCCTCTGTGCGCCGCGAAAAGGACGCCTTCACGCGGCTCATCAAGGAGCGCGCGAGCATGTCCGTCGTCATGACCACGGATCCGCACGGCGGTGCCGCCGAGGACCCTCAGGAAGCCTTCCTGCGCACCGTCAACACGCGCATCGCCGGTGGCGGGCGTCTCGCCGCCACGGCCGAGCCCCCGCGCGTCGTCGTCGACGTGCGCGAGTTTCGCTCCTCGCTACCATCACTCCTCCACGGGCGCTCCATGGTCATCGTGCCGTGCATGCTGACCGTCGGCGACTACATCCTGTCGCCGAGCATCTGCGTCGAGCGCAAGAGCATCAGCGACCTCATCTCCTCCTTCAAGGACGGCCGCCTATTCGCGCAGGCCGAGGCCATGTTCCAGCACTACAAGAACCCGATGCTGCTCATCGAGTTTGACCAGAACAAGTCCTTCACGCTGGAGCCCTTTGCGGACCTGTCCGGCAGCGCGGGCAGCGTGTCCGCGGCCAACGCGGGCTCGGCGGACCTGCAGTCGCGGCTGGTGCTGCTGACGCTGGCGTTCCCGCGGCTGCGCGTGCTCTGGTCGTCGTCGCCGCACCAGACGGCGGAGATCTTCGCGGCGCTCAAGACGCAGGAGGCGGAGCCGGACCCGATCGCGGCGGTAAGGGCGGGCCTGGACGGCGGCGCGCGCGCGGAGGACCAGGTGTTCAACCAGGAGCCGCAGGACATGCTGGCAGTGGTGCCGGGGGTGACGCCGCAGAACGTCAAGAGCCTGGTACTCAAGACGGAGAATGTGAGGGAGGTGGCGAACATGACGCCGAAGGAGCTGGCGCCGCTGGTGGGAAAGGCGGCGGGCAGGGCGATTCATGCTTTTTTTGAGCGGAATGTCATGGAGGAGGAGGATTACTGAGGTATGTATATACATGGACGTCAATTCAAAACTGTACAACATGGAACGCCTGTTCTTGTTCATTCTGAATTCATTTGATTTCATCTTGCACGTTGAACCTGCCAATCTGTCCCTGTATCTCTCACGCCACCGCCTCTGCCGCGGACCGCACAAAGTTCCTCGCCGCCCAGCACGCGACCAGCAAGTCGCGCTCACCCGCCTCCATCCTCCCCGCGACCACCAACTGCCCGTCCTCGCCCTCCCTCGCCACCACCACGCCCTCCTTGTCCGTCCACTCCCCGGCGCCCTTCCCCACCGCGTACAGCAGCTCCCTGCGCCAGTCGTCGCCCGCGCGGTACCCGCGCCTGTGCATCAGCGCGCGCATGCGCTCCTCCTCCGCCGCCGTCAGCGGGCGCCGTCGCGGGGTCACGCGCCAGAACTTGTGCGCGGCGTCGACGACGATGGAGGCGCCGGCGGGGAGGGAGCGTCCGCGGATGCAGAGCAGCGGCGTGGGGCCGAGGCAGAAGGGCACGGCGATCCTCTCCCCGGTGTAGAGGGTGAGGTCGTCGTCGTACTTGATGTGCACGGAGGGGGACGGGGAGGAGGCGGCGAGGAGGCGGACCTCGCTGGGGAGGAGCCGGCTGATGGAGAGGGTCCAGGGGAGGCCGCTGCGGGTGCGGCGCGTGGAGAGGTGGTACGCGGCGGAGGGGGAGGGGGAGGAAGCGCTGCTGGTGGTGTAGATGAACTTGTCGCGTAGGAGGAGGCACTCGTGCGTGGTCTCGGGGGAGGAGGAGGAGCCGATGAGGTGTAGGTTGGGGCTGCGTGCGATGGGCAGCGTTTCCGAAAGGTCGAGGGCGGGACGACCGCCGCTGTCGCTGCTGGCAATGGTGGCCGTTTCGCTCATGATGAGATAGTTTTGTTATGAAGAGTGAGTGCCTTCAAGGGAACGTGATGCTTCGACGTGGTGAACGAGAGGGCATCATCCCGCGACTTATATACCCCCACGCTGGACGCCACATCATACACAAGTTCCCACGGGATAGCAAACAAAAACCATTCGCTGCGGCATTAACCGCTAGTGAATCCGGGGGGGGGGGGGCTTATGGTTTGTCGAATTTCCTATTTCGGCAACGGGGCACGGGATGCGACGCCCGAGCAGGCTGAGGTATTTTCGGATAAATACACATTGACAAATGAACGAATCCCGCCATTCTGGGGCAAAGCTAACGAACGATCGAGCGCCCGCCTATAGTGGTGGCATGGCGAGACTGGCTCTGGTGGCTGCTTATTATGCATACGCGTCAATGTTCATCAACTAGTTAGTTATAGGTTGGGGCATACTTTGGACTATCTAATAATCCATCATGTCACGGCGCTCAGGATAAGTCGCTATTTTTGCAGCAACTTTCGCTTTACTTGATTTATATTATTTCTTTTTTAATTTTTCCCCGTTAATTTTACTAATTTTACTAATTTCTCTACCTTTTCTAATTTTTCTAGTCTTTATAAGCTCTCCTCTCTATGTAATCCATTTCATCTTTATAATCTTTATAATCTTTATAATCTCTATAAACTCTATAATCTTTATAATCTTTATAATTCTTCTTTCTTTCTTTCTTTCTTCGTTTTTCATTTCAAGTGTCCGTCTAGCAATATTGGCCCTGCTCCCATTCTTCCCCGTTGTCATTGCCACGCTTCTACTCAGACTCAGACCTGGCCTCGGGCTCAGTGGAAGATGTCAAGGCCGGTCGCTAGCTTAACGGAATATTTTTTTAGATGATTTTAGCGTTCGGTTTTCTTCCTTGATTGTCTAGTCAGGGTTGAGGCTTTTGAAAGGCGAAGGCTTTTATGGCGAAGTGCGGTGTCCATTTCTCGTGGTTCCTTTTGCCGCGTGTTAGTCCCATGTCTAAAATTACCTGCTGGCCAAAGAGGTTACGAGAAGATACCCAATGACTATAGAGATTTAGCATTTCGAACAACCTTTCGAAACCTAAAAGCTTGGATAGAGTTTGTAAAAGAGACCCGACCATCGATTCGCGCAGGCGGGCCTAGAGTCCAGACATTGTAGCTTCACACCAAACAACAGGCCAAGATGGTACTATACCAACGTAAGAAATATTGAAAAGTCTACCATCTAGCTTCGGGGTGGTTACGAACCTTGATACGTAGGATAAAACTGACTGAATCGTAGCGTGGGGGATATAAACAGGGGATAGCGCCCTCTCAACTTCTGCGGCAAACAAGGCTATTCGCCAACAAACTTACAAACTAAGACATAACTATTCTGATCCTCACTTGCTTCGAAAGAACAAGACGCAACAAATCCTGGAGCAGCAAGTAGTCAATCCACAATGTGTTTGCTCTGTACGCAGTACGAACTGAGCCGAGAGTTTCGGCGCACTCTGCGCGCTCGGTGCAGGGAGCTGGCAGATGAGTCTGACTTTACAGATAATTCGGACTCTACCGATGAGTCTGGCTTTACCGATGCTTTGGACCCTGCAGATGAATCGGACTCTGCAGATGAGGCGGACTCTGCATATGAGTCGGACTTTGCAGATGAGCTGGATCTGGCGGCTGGAGAGGCCCTGAATGATGCTCTGATCCAACAAGATTGGAGTGGCATCGATGTGCCATTCCATCTAGTACCTCAAGCGGCCGAGGAGCAACGGCCCTCGGTCGAACATATCGAATATCGAGACGGCGAGCCTTACGAGGAGCCGCCTCCGCCGTACGAGCCTAGAGAGGGCGAACCTCACGAGCAGCCACCTCCGTCGTACGAACGTCCGGCACGACGTTACTTATACTTCTTCAATATCCACGACAACCCTGTTTCGGATGATGAGGCTCTAGAGGACTATTTTCAAAGACAAGCCTCAAGAGGATGAGACTGAAGGGGGGCAGTTGAGAGAAGTCGCTATTTTTGTTGTAATTTTGCTGTAATTTTCGTTTTCTTTGATAAATATTAATATTGTTCCATATTATTGTACGTTAAGCTAGTGACCGGCCTGGACGTCTTTCACTAATGACTGATAGCTTGTTACTTGTTGGCTGCCTTGGGAATGCTCTAGGGTAGGTGGCACTTGCCTAATAATGAGGCGGGGCGGCGGGAGACTCACGTCAGTCCAGTCGTCAGTGTTTGTCAGTGTTTGGCTTGGCTTGCTTTTGCTTGACCTTAGCAAACCCACCAAATCAACGCCAAACCTTCACAGCCTCGCTTTCTCGTCACTCCTCCAACCTCGTCAGCCGCCGTCACCGCCTTCAATCGGCGCCGTTCTTGACAAATTCATCGCCACATACCTCACTTGCCAATTACTCAGCTGTTGCAATCCGTCGCCGCAGTCCCCCGAGGCCTCGTCCTCCCCCCCAAAGCTCCCCTCCCGCACAGAACTGTCGCGCGAGCAGGCTGGGGCCGCTTAAGCGCCAAGCTGCATCGCCATGCCCTCCATCCTCAACGACGACGACAAGGACACCGTGAAGCGGTTCGTCCCCAAGCAGTCAAACAAGATCCAAGCCGTCGCCGTCGCCAAGCTCTACGTCGCCTATCCGGACCCGACCAAATGGACCTACACCGGCCTGCAGGGGGCGCTTGTCCTGGCCAACGACCTGGTCGGCAATACATACTGGCTCAAGATGGTGGACATTTCGGTAGGCGCTTACGATACCATCCTCAGGCTTAAAGCTAACACCTAGAAGCCCACCGCCAGAGGCGTCATCTGGGACCAGGAAATCTTTGACTCGTGGAGCTACAACCAAGACCGCACCTTCTTCCACACCTTTGAGCTCGAAGACTGCCTCGCCGGCCTCAGCTTCGTCGACGAAAAGGAAGCCAAGCAGTTTAAGAAGAAGATGGACGACCGAGAGAAGAATGCGAGCCGCGCCACGAAGTCCACCCCGTTCGGAGGTGCAGGAGCCGGCGGCCAGCCCAAAGAGAAGCACAGCCTGCTTGGCGGTCTCTTCCATCGCCACTCCTCCGCGCCGGCACCCGAGCCCGCCCCCGCCGCACCGCGAACCACCAGCCTCCCGCCCCCGCCGCCGGGCCCGCAACACTCGTCGCCGACGCTCATGAATGGCAGCTTCGGCCTGCCGCCGTCCGAGTTTGCCCTGCTCGATGCCTTTGACCCACTCTGGCGCGAGCACTTTGGTAAGGACCTGAGCGACAAGGGCCTGACCGACGACTTCATCAAGGAGAACCAAGAGTTCATTGTCGACTTTTTGCGCGAGGAGCAGGAAAAGATGAACGGGGCAGGAGGAGGAGGACTCGACACATCACCACACGCGGCACCACCGCCGCCGCCAGCTCCTCGCACCAATGGCAGCGCCGGTCGCGCCCCTCCTCCTCCCCCCCCTCCAGCTGCTGCTCCCGCCGGTGGTTCGGCCAAGAAGAACGGACCCCCTCCGCCGCCAGCACCGCGAAGATCGACAAAGGCCGACAACGAACCACGATCACCATCTCCGCCATCCTCACCCCCTGAGCCCGACCGACCCAAGTTCCGCGCACCGCCCCCTCTAGCCGACGCTGGCAAGTTTGCCAACGTCCCGGAGCCAGTAAAGCGACGACCTGTTCCCTTGACGCCGTCATCAGCCCCGGCTGGGGGACCGCCTCCACCCCCGCGACCGGCCAAGACGCCGCTGGAACACCCTGAGGCGCCTCAACGCGCACACGCTGTCCCGCCTGCCTTTTCCGGGCAACGCATACCGTCTGGGCCGCCGGCGCCGGCGCTGCCGAGCCGAGGCGGGCCTCCTCCGCCTCCACCTCGAAACGACTTACATGCGGTGCCGCCGCCGCCTCTGCCACCGAAAGTCGCACCTGGTAGCGCACCGCCGCCCCTCCCTCCAACAAGTACGCGGCCGATCCCTCCACCACCGACTGCTGTTGTGCCTCCTCCCCCTCCCCCTCTTCCTCCTTCGAGCGGTGCGCCGCCTCTTCCTCCGTTGGGCAATGCGCCGCCTCTTCCTCCGTTGGGCAATGCGCCGCCTCTTCCTCCGTTTCCTCCGTCGGGCGGTGCGCCGCCGCCACCACCTCCGCCGCCTCCCCCACCCGGTGGTGCCAGCGGACCTCCGCCTCCCCCGCCACTACCTCCAACCGGCGCAGGTGCCCCCCCTCCTCCTCCCCCACCGATGCCATCCCGCGACAGCGGCACTCCGGCGCCCGCTCTGCCCAAGGCCGAAGGCGGCAGGGCGGCGATGCTGGGCGACATCCAAAAAACCGGCGGCATTGGCGGACTGAAAAAGGTGGACAGGAGTCAGATTCGCGACCGCAGCTCTGCGCAGGTGGGCGGCGACTCAGGTGGTGGTGGTAGCGCGGCGGCGGCAGCTGCTGCTGGTGCAGGCGCGGGTGCGGGCGGCGGCATGGCGGATGCTTTGGCGGCGGCGCTGCAGAAGCGCAAAGACAAGGTGGCCAAGAGTGGTAAGTTGAATTGTGGCAGGTATCCTTGGTTTGGTATAGTGACGCTGACACTGTTCTAGATGATGAAGACGACGACGATGAATGGTAGCGATGATGGAGAGTTGGTAATGGCATAAAGTGTGGGCACGGGATTCATTCTACAAGTTTCAAGGACATGATGGCGGATTCTAGGCAAAGGTAACTGTTCATTTTATTTTTTACTTGAGCTCTTTTGTACATTTACTACGCCGGCCTAGAATATTAAAAGGAACAAAACATTACAAGCAAGCATTCATCCTTGTAGTTTATCACGTCCGTCGAAGCGTTTTGGAGTATCGGGAAGGGAGTTCTGTCATCATAGGTTATCTGAACAAACGGTCTATCAAGCGGTCAGGAAGCTAGCACTTTTAACAGAACAGCGGTCTAACAAGGCGAAAATGCCGTAAAAGATGCAAAAATACGACACACACGCACACACACACACACACAGGGTACGCAGCAACAGGAAGAAACGTAGAAATAGAAGTATTTGATTTGATTCGACAGCCATGACGTCTCTCCCACCATAGCCGTCCCAAAGTACGGGAAACGCAATCCACTCCGGATACTGTCGTGGGACCCCCCCACGGCGGGGAAAACCAAACAGAAGAGGGGTTTGAGAGAGAAGACAGTGTGTACAGCAGACCGATGCCTCCTCTAGTAGACGGAGGATGAGGAAGCTGTGAAGAAAACATTCGGCAAAACGTGTAGGAGGGATCGCAGTGGGGGACCAAGCTCATCAAACGGAACACGCAGCGGATGAACAAGTTTTGATAGAGCGTCCTCCCCAATTTGACGGAGACAGAGGAGTACTTTAGATGTCGTCAATGTCGACCTCCTTCTTCTTGTCGTCGTCGGACTCCTCCTCGTCTGAGTCGGCGTCACCAAACTCAAAGTAGGCCTCGCCATCCTCGCCCTGGTTGAAGTTGTCGTGCTCGTTGATCTTGGCGTTTTCCGGCAGCTCGCCGTACGACTTGAGGGAACGGGCCTCGTCGGCCGTGTACTTCAGGATAACGTCGCCCTTGTTATCCTGGAAGTCGCGCAGGGACAGGAGGATGATGTCGCCCTGGTTGATCCAGACCTTTTTTCGCATTTTACCGCGGATCTGGGCAAAACTGTCAGCATAGGGAATGGGAAAGAGGGGGGGGGGGAGACGCGAGGATTGGATGGGTTGAGGGAGGGGGTTTTTTGCCCCTCTGTTGTTTCGGGTTCTGCGTCCTTGCAAACGCGCGCGTACATCCGTCCGTGGGTAGGATCAGTGTAGGGGAGGAAAAAAAAACGTACGTTGGCTAGACGCTTGCTTCCGTCGAAGCATAGGGCTTCAAGACGACCGTTGCCCAACATCTTTACGACCTGGGCATACTCCTGACCGTCCTCCTTGAAGGTGAGTTCTCGACGCTGGTCGTCGTTCTCCTTGGTACCGCGACGGCGGTTCTTGCCGCCCTATATTGAGAGAAGAAAACAGCGTTAGCAAAACATGTTCCTCTTCCTTGTATAACTTTCTCGCCCCGGTTCGGATCGGAACCGTGCTGCAGAGCATCCCGCTGACATGCCACCATCGCGAGCCCATGGCGGGGGCGGGGAAGAGCGTTGGCAATGGAGGGGTTTGCGCGCCTAGGCCAGGATTATGGCGAGCGCCGCGCAGAGCAAGGTAGGAGGGGGAAAAAGGATCAACAACTCACTTTTCCCTTATTCTTAGGCATCTTGAAGTGAGCTGGCCACGCCGGAGTTTCTGTTTCAAAAAACTAGAGGGGTGGTGGCAAGCGGGTTTGTGATGATGTTTTTTGTGTGAAGGCGAGAGTGGGCAGAAGGGCGGCCATTTTATTTGCACCGCGCTGCCTGGTGACTTTTGGCTCGGCGCTTCGGCCACACTACACAGGCTTCAGCAATACAAATGCTAAGTAAAACAATAGCCACGATTTTATTAGAGGGGCGTACCACTTGCTAGCCGCCCAGTCCTTCTTTTTCCTATTATTTTTTCCCGTTTTTCGCCTCCCAGGCACACCAAGAATACTAAGAAAATACACCCACAAAGCCTTTTTTGCAAGCCCCAGTATGAGTCAATGGTCGGGCACCCATGAGGGATGCAGTGGGCGATACGAGAGTACTTGGTATAATACAGGCAGGCCGCATAAAAGAAAGTATCCTTCTAACATGGACCCACTCGACGTGCGTCACAATGATCCACCACGAAAAACGTCCCAGTTTAGCTTAGCGCACGATGCTTCTCAAGCTGCCAGGCTCACAAATCACAAAACGATTCTTGCCCAAACAAACGGTGAGGCCTGCGTCCGGAATTCATTGCTTTTGTGGCGCGACTTGAGCTGGTACGATATTGCCACCATGAGATGAGCATGCGCTGCGCCAGGCTGAATCACGCAGCCTTGATGGCAGTCACCGCACCACGTGCCGCTGCCGTGGTCCCAGGGGCTTGCTGCGTTCAGCTCCTTGGCGGTGCGACTCGACGTGCCTCGACGCTGCCTGCCAAACCCCTTCGTTACCAGTCCGATGGCAGCAGCAGCAGCAGCAGCAGTAGACCCCCCCGGTCCGGGAGACCAGCCAAGACGTCCGCTCTCCCGCCGCGCGCCGCCCCCGTCGCGCGCATACTCTCCCCCGACGTCGCCAAGTTCATCCGCAGCCGCGACGGCCACCTGACGACCACGCCCGAGACGGCGCGCTTCCTGCGCGCGCACCCGACCATCGACCACGACCACGGCACCATGGCCCGCCTCGAAGCCGCCGCACACACCCCGGCCGACGCCGCCGCCGCCATCCGCCGCCTCTCGCAACAATACGGGGTGCGGCTCGCCTGGTCCCCGCGGCACGTCATCCACCCGCACCGGCTGCGGTTCCTGGACCCGCGCGGGCACCCGCTGGCGGCCAGGGTGTGGGCGTTCGCGACGGCGACGGGCGGCGTGAGCGCGGTGGTCTGGCAGCTGACGAAGCGGGAGCTGCTGCGGGCCGTGTTCCGGCGGCTGGCGGCGCGCGGGTACGACGAGCACGGAGGGCGGGCAGATGGCGGCGGGGAGATTCGCGGCACGTTGTGGCTGACGCTGTGGCGGCCGCAACATGCGCGGCGGCTACCGGTGGATGAGTTTGGCGAGGTCGTGGCGGACGTGCTGGATAGGCACTACGCGGTGCGGCCGGCGTCGGCGGAAGGGCGGGGTGGGAGTGCCGAGGGTCCGACGGACGAGATGAAGAACTGGAAGCCGCGAGAGAGATCTGGGGTGAGGGAGGGAGATATGCGGAGACCCGCGGGCGAAGCCGATGGACAATCTACTTGGCAGCCGCGCAAAAGCAAGTGATGGACTCTGAACCTGTATATTGTGTACAATAATTGTAAAGCCATGCGTATAGCCTGCTCGCGGCTGCATCTATGTATTATAGCAACATAGCGCATCCATTCACATATCGACTGGACCATGATGAAATGTGTTGAAGCTCCAAACGGAACGGTTCTCCGACCAACGCAGAAACTAGCAGCCTCGCCTAGCAAGGCACTGCAACTGACAAGCTATCCACCATCACGTTGGGGATTCGGATATGGGCGGAGATAACTACGTGATTATCAATAATAGAGGAGTGTAATACTTTGAAATTGATAAAAATGTGGCGCCAACTTGGCCCGTTCAGCTCTCACTTCCTCGGCCTCTCAAGCGCTCAATTCAGAGAAGCTAGCCAACCTGGGGGCAGTGACGCCATCCACTTGCAACCCCGATTTCTAATCGAAGCTTTTCCATCATTACCAATCGAGCGGCCCCTCCTCGAAAGTCCGCTAGGGATGTAACGAGAGACAATTGACTGGCCACGATGGGCGGGATGGCAATCCAACTCCACACGAGATGCTGCTCGATGCCGAAACCTTCCCAAGAAGCTATAACTAGAGCGTCCCCCCGCACCTCGTTACCATGAAGCTGAAGTTATACAACTTGCTCTTTCATAGTGACCCATTCACATTGATTCATGACATCGCGCCTTGCCGGAATAGCAAAGCACTTGTTCAAGATGGGAGCCACCAAGACTGACATCACCCTCTACACTGTCAACACGCCCAATGGCATCAAGGCCAGCATCCTGCTCGAGGAGCTGAACCTGGACTACAAGGTGTGTTGCTGCTGTTGGTCCTGGGGGTCATTGAGCTTAGCGTTGGACGAGGAGCTGACCACCACGTTCTCAGGTCCACGCCATCAAAATGTCGGAAAACGAGCAAAAGGAGCCCTGGTTCCTCGCCATCAACCCCAACGGCCGCATCCCCGCCATCACGGACAAGTGGACCGACGGCCGCGACATCCGCATCTTCGAGTCCGGCGCCATCCTGCAGTACCTGACGGAGCGCTACGACACGGCGCACAAGGTGTCGTACCCGCGCGACACGCCCGAGTACTGGGAGGTGACCGGCTGGGTGCGCCCCCCCCCTCCTCCTCCTCCGATCTTGGACGGCTTGCTAATGGAAGTACGCAGCTCATGTGGCAGATGGGCGGGCTCGGCCCGATGCAGGGCCAAGCCAACCACTTCAAGCGTGAGTCGGAGATGACGAGTCCTGCTCCTACGAGAAAATCGGGCTGACAAGACGGAACAGGCTACGCGCCGGAGCAGATCCAGTACGGCATTGACCGGTACACCAACGAGACGCGCCGTCTGTACCGCACCATGGACGACGCCCTCAAGAAGAACCCCCACGGCGTGCTCGTCGGCGACCGCGTCACCATCGCCGACATCTCCGCCTGGGGCTGGGTAGCCAGCGCCAGTACGTCCCAGCCCTCCCCTCCCCCCCCTGTTCCCTACACATGTGTGCTAACGATGCTGTGGCAGAATGGGCTGGCATCGACATTGACGAGTTCCCCGCGGTCAAGACCTGGCTGCACACGCTGCTGAAGCGCCCCGGCTTCGAGGCCGGCCGCCACGTGCCGACGCCGCACACCTCGTTCGACCTGGCCAAGCTGAGCGACGCGGAGCTGGACGAGAAGGCGCAGGCGTCGCGGGCCTGGGTCCAGGCGGGCATGAAGGCGGACGCCAAGAAGTGATCGATTAATGGGCAGCCGTGTGGATGATGATGATGGTAATGAAAACAGCTCCAAACTTTTGTATACCTGCTCTCTATTATCCGTACTCTATGTTCGTTTCGTAAATACGTTTGTGACACGTTGCCTTGACCCAACCCATGCATCGTCATCATCATCTCACATGTCATACTATCGCTGCGCAATCGCCAGCCAGTGATCAATCACCTTTGTCGCCAGTCTCGGCAGATCCTTGAACCTCTTCTCGTCATACGTATCCTCCAGCGCCTTCCTCAGCCGCTTCGCCTTGGTAACCGCCACGATCTTCGCGCCGTTCGGGTTGTTCCCCTGCGCAAACTCGTTCGCCTCCTTGATCAGCTCCCGCCTCCTCGCCCTGACCGCCTCGCCGTCCTCCGCCTCCACCACGCACAGCGCGCATCCGCAGCGGAAGCCCCACGTCTTCTGCAGCGCCGCCTGGCGCGCGTCGTGGTCGCCGTTCTCGTCGTACGTGTGCGTGATCTCCTCGCCGGCGCGGATCATCCGCGCGGCGCGCAGCACCAGCAGGTCGCCGGCGAAGTCCTTGACCGAATTGGCCGCGCAGGCGTGGTTGAGGCGCGAGGCGCGCGCCCACAGGCCGGTCGTCGCGTTGGTCACGTCCTCGTCGTCGGACTGCGGGCCGAGGCCAAAGGCGTTGCGCTGCACCACGTGGTGCACCTGGAAGGCGTCGACCACGGGGCCCTCGGCGGTGGAGGCGCCGGCCGCACCGACGCCGTGGTACGCGCCGCTGTCGAGGCTGAGGATTTTGGAAGCCTGCGATGGGTTGTTGAGCAGCTTCTGCACGACGGCGCGGTGCAGGCCCGCGGGGAACACGCGGATGGCGTAGTCCTCATCAAGGTCCACGGTCAGCGCCGTCACCGCGGCGCCGGCCTTGTCCTTGCTCGAGACGATGCAGAATGCCTTTTCGCACATGATGAGCTCGCCGGACTTGAAGTCCCGCGCCGCAAACAACCCGCTACCCGCGCCGGGACTGCTCTTGACCACGGTGTCTCCGTCGAAACTCGCGACGTCGGGCCGTCCTTGCGTCTTGGGCAGGCTCGCGACGACCTTGTTCATGTCGTGGTTGCCCTTGGCCTGCTCCTCGAGGCGCTTGGCCGTACGACGGACGTTGATCTGCGTCGTCTTGTTGCCCGGCTGAAGGCGGTCCTGCTCCGCAAAGCACCGCTTGGCCTCATCGAAGTCGCCTAGGGCATAAGCGGCGGTGCCGGCGCGAAAGTAGGCCTTGGCGTCGAGCGACTGCTGCTCGGGCGAGGCGCCGTTGGTGAGAGATGCCAACGCATCGGCGCTAGCTTCGTCGTAGCGTTGTAGGATGAGATTGACGTGCGCGCGGTTGCGACGGATATCTTGCGGTAGAGTGCTGGCCGAGTCGGCGTCGGCGTCGGCAGCGGCAATGCCCCGGGTGTAGTAGGCGTGGGCGAGGGAGTACCTCTGCTCGGCGAGCGCCGCGTTGCCCTTTTCCTTGAACTGCTCCGGTGTGACGGCGGGGTCTTCCACCTCGTAATTATCCCGCCAGGACTCGGGGTCCTCGCTAAACGCAGTGATGACGAGGTCTGAGGGGTGGTTGATACGGATCACGGCCTCGTTGTCGCCGTTGAGCGTGTAATAGGGCTCCTTGATGGCGAATTCGGAAGCTGAGTCGAGAAGATCCTTGCCGAGGCGTTGCTTGTGTAGATACGTCTCGACCACCACGACCTGGTCGGCGTCTTCACCGACGGCCTCGACCACGGCCCATGACGATGTCTTGAGCTCCGCGACGGGGGAGACGCGGCGGACCGTGAGCTTCTTCCCACGATGGTGGCTTTCGAGCTGCAGCTCCGCAAGCTTGATCGGCTTGAGCTCCTTAGCATCGACGACGCATGGCGGGTACGGCGCGCCGATAGCATAGGTCATCATGCTGTCGTCCTTTTTCGGGGCCGCAGCGCCGCCGAATCCCAGGGACGCCAGGGACAGCTCCTGCATAAGGGAGGTCGAGGTCGCATGCTGAATGAGTCCCTTGCGGTTTTCAGCCTTCCAGGGTTCGCCGGCACGCGCCTGGCGCTGCTCGGCGCCGAGCTTGAACTTTTGGGTTACGCGCTGGGTCTCCTCTGGCGTGAGGAAGACGGTGGTGCGTCCGGCCATGGTAGGGTTTTTGGTTTAATATTAGGAAAATTGTTTGCTGGAGCGGGTCATAGGTTAGACACCATGGCCTGGGTGTTCTTGATGTGAGGTTATCGCCGAAGAAGAGGACGAGCAAGGCTGTGATGGAGGTGCTGGTTGAAGATTTTTTATGGAGACTCGATCCGATGTTAAGCAAGCATGAAGTCATGGCTGGCTGCAATGGCCTGACGGTCGAGTTGCACAAATTTTAATAACAGAGCATTTTCTCTCGATATTCCAAGGTTCATAAGAGATGGCAGAGAAATAATTGAATTTTAAAAAGCTGGTACTGAAGACGGTAGCTGCGGTGGTAGATGCGTGATGCAAGCACTGTGTACACGGTGCTCCCTACTGTGGGCAGGGATATATTTCGCAGCAATAAACTTGTCTTTCTTTCACTCACCGTACTCACCGATATTTATTTACACTACGGATAAACGGCACTGACAATTCCCTGCCGTTTACTTTTGCATGTACTAACTAGTGCGTACCTATCTCGTATAAAGTCGAAGAATGTATGTGTCTCACAAGACTTGGTGCGATGCTACATGCATGGGTTGTCCGTCACCATGCAAGTTTAACAATAGTTAATGATCCAAACTGAGAAGAGTTCTTTGCCGGGGAGAAAAGGCGAGCGGGGACTATTAAAGTAGACTTATCGCCACTGGGCTCTGAACCGATGGCATCAACTTCAATCTCTCTACACTGTACAGCATGCAGACCGTCAACACAATTCTCCTCTCCCTCATTGCCGCCAGCGTAGGCACCGGACTCCCACAAAGTGGCGGAACTGCTATTGGACAGGCTACGCAGTGCAAATACATGGTGTCGTGGCAAGAGGAAAAGCCCGGGTACAAGTGGATTTGGGTTTGCAAGGAAGATTGCGTCACATGGCAGTTTTCCGACAAGTCGCATCCAGAATGCTTGCGTCAAGTCCCTATCGATAGCACGGATGAGAGGTACGTCGCGGCTCAACGGCACATGGATTGTTCAGATAGACTGACTAGAACCTTGTTCAGCGTCTAGATCGTGATGTTAGAAGTTAAGCATCAAGTGCGCCCGCACCAACTCGGCCGGCTGGTGGATAGTGCGCGACTGTATCGCCTAGCAGGAATTATGCTTTTTTTGGGCTTAAAAGTCAAGATATTCAGGAATATTTTACTAAAGTGAAATGCATGATGCTGCAACTCTATAAGTGCGGGCAGTCACCTCCTTCGTAAGGAGCATGTCGAGGGCATGCATACCTACCTATGCTGTGCAGCTCTACAACTCGAGTCTGCCCATCCGATAACCAACACACGTACGCTCAAAATGGCCAATCAAAGAGACTTTGAGACACGACTTAATAGTTACTGGGCTGATCATGCGGCGAATCCGTTTCTGCCCATCTTGGATGACAAAGTCGACAATAACGATGTCGACTATAACCAAGTTGACAACCAAGTCAACTATCACCAAGTTGACAACCAAGTCAACTATAACCAAGTCAACTATAACCAAGTTGGCAACGAATCCGGCCATCAAGAAGCCGGCTTTAACGAAATCGACTACAACGAAGCCGCTACCCCCGGTCCCATCCTAGTCCCCGTCACCGCCGAGTCGCTCATTGAGCACCCCAAGACAAGCTCCGTGGTGCCGAGCGACTGCGGCAAATGGGGCTTGTTCACAGTCTCTACGCACCAGATTGGCACAGGCACCACGAAGGAAATCTGTGTGATCTGTTTCAGGACACAAATGAGCTTTCTGATCACAGACGACCCGGCTGCGCACGATGCTTGCTGGATCCCTGGCAGTCTCGACGTCCTGTACCTCAGGTCGAAGGACGTGGGCCGGACTGAAGTGTGGATTGGCTATGCCGGAATCACCGACCACGAAAAGGTTGCCGAGTACGCGACGGAATTGAGCAGCCTCCAGCTGAAGCAGCTGCAGGACGGAACCATCGTCTTCATGGCCGCCGGCCTGGCTGATCCCGATGGCTCCCTATACTGCAAAGACCACGCTCGCTGCCTCGTCATCAGGCACGTTTGTCTATATGTATGTCGCAGAAATTCAAACTATTAGAGCAAAATGCTGACCTTGGGATTCACATGGAAAGTGTGCCCCAGGGGTGCGACGCAGTCTCTTTTATAATGTTCTTCGTCGGGTTGTTGTTGTTGAAGATGATACGGACTGCGAAGACAATACAGAAAACAAAGACGATAAAGACGGCGAGGGCTACAGACTATACGAGCGATACAAAATCTCGCACGTCCTCCACGACCTCATCCCCTCGAGCAACCTCGAGGCTCCATCCGGCTTGTGCCAGACCGGCTTCACCTCGCTGGTCGACAACTTCGCCATCGGCCCCCGCGGCGTCGCTCTGATCGCGCGTGACCTGGGTCCCCCGGGGTCGCGCCCGCATGACATCTCGCACCCGTACTTCGTCCCCATCTATTCGTACGAGGAAGCGCCCTGGTCGAAGCCTCGTCCGGTGCAGTTGTGGACCGTGGACGGCACCGGCCGCGGCCGCGCCTCGTGCATCCGGCAGTCGCCCGACGGCTCGGTTCTCGCCTTCCTCTTCGCCCAGGGCACGGGGGCGGACTTTGAGGGTCGCTGCATCTTCATCGCCAAGGCTGACGAGCACCTACGGGCTGGCCCGCTGCCCAACTGGGGCCTGGTGGAGGAGGAGCTGCAGCTGCCGGTGCGGCTTGGGGGAGGCGAGCCGCCGCTGCGGTTCGACTTTGCCGGCAGGGCCGACAGGCTCGTCTACCTGAGCCAGCGCCTCGGCAGGGTCGGGCTTTTCCGCGTGAAACTGAAAAAGTACGGGTGCCGCGAGCTCGGCGCCGGGGAGGGCACGGTCACGGCGTACCGCCCGCTCGTGGCCGGCGACTGGCGGCGGCTGCTCATCTCGCGCAGCAGCTGGACGGACAGCTACGTCTGGGAGGTTGTCGACAAGTGGAACCAAGAGGTGGTGAGGATCCCGTCGTGGAACTGGTACGCGTTTGACGTGCAGCACGAGAGGATCACCGTGAAGCAGTTCCATTCCGCGTCCGAAAGGCTCCTGGACGCGTTCGTTATGTACTCGGAAAGATACGTTAATGGGGGGGCCCAGAGGAAGCATCCCTGGATCGTGGCGCTACACGGCATTCGGGTAGGATCCTGGACGGACAGCTGGAAGCAGCAGTTCAACCCCATCGCCTGGGCGCAGAGGGGATACTTCGTCGTGTTGCCGAATGTATCCGGCAGCACGGGATATGGCAGCGACTTTCACAGGGGTCAGTCAAGGACAAATCTCCGCGACGAGTGAATGAATGTGTAGCTAACAGGACGCAGGTGCTAGTCAAGCATGCGGACAGCGTCCGGTACACGACCTCATTGAGGTCATCGACGAGCTGGTGAACTCCTCATATATTGACCCTCGAAAGGGCATCCTGTACGCTGCAGCCCATGCCGCGGACCTGGCTTATTACCTAGGCATGCACGAAATCATCAACCATGTACGCGGCAGGCACCCAAAAGAAACCTCGCATAGAATCACCACCGCTAACAACCTTGCCCCTGCAGTTCTGTGGCGTCATCTTGCGCGATCCCATATTTCCACGCCCCGCCTGGGCAGCGTCGCCCGTCCGGGAGCGCCTCCCCTGGGACTTTGACTCCCGGATCGAGGATCCTGCCGAGGAGTTCGCCCGGTACCCGAAGAGCGATCCGAAACTGCTATCCCAGCCGCCGCTGGCTCTCCTAACCATTGGGCAGCACCACTCTCAAGAGCCGTCCACCGAGTGGGCGCTACTCAAGTGCCGGTCGCTACGACCCCAACCCCAACACTCGCCTCGGCCGCTGATTGAGGGCCTGGAGGCGGCTGACTGGAGCGAGCGCGATCTGGAGTGGTACAGACTCGCGTTTCAGTGGGCGGACGAACGTGTAGCGGCTGCTTATAGAAAGAGGATGAGCTGATGTCTCGCCGTTTGATTCGAGAGTTGGGTTGAGCTGTGATTTAAGAGGCCCCCCATGCTCAAGATTAGTATTGTGTGATTTAGACAGTGATACCCATGCAAATATTGCATCTAGTTTGTTGGAATTGATGATGCTTAGACGGCAAGATGAATTTTGTATCCACTACAGTGACGAATCGATCGCTCCTAGACGGTAGATGCCATCCCGAGGTCACCGGCGGCAGCGGCGGCATCGGCATGGCCATCGCCAAGTACTTCAACTCGGATGGCAAGACGGTCCTCCTCGCCGGCTGCACCGAGTCCAACCTCGCCGCCTCCGCCAAGGAAGTCGGCGCCGCGGGCTACTAGGTCCTCGACGTCGCCGACGCCGCCGCCGTCCGCACCTTTGCCCGACGCCTCACCGCCGACCACCCGGACCTCGACTGCCTCGTCAACAACGCCGGCGTCCAGCGGCCGCTCGACATCCTCACCGACAACACCGAGGACTTCCTCGCCCGGGCGGACCGGGAGATTGACATCAACGTCCGCGGGCCGCTGCACCTGACCATGGCGCTGCTGCCGCACTTGAAGAAGCTGCCGCACCCGGTGGTGGTCAACGTGTCGAGCATCCTGGGCTTTTCGCCGTTTGCGTTTGCGAACCCGGTGTACAACGGGACCAAGGCGTGGCTGCACTTTTGGTCGGTGAACCTGCGGACGCAGCTGGCGCAGGGCGGCCCGGGGTGCAGATCGTGGACGATTGGTACGAGACGTTTGGGAAGCGGTATGGGGATGCGGAAAGCGGCATCTTAGTTTCACTTAGGGGGTAGTGTACGATGGAGAATTAGATGGATTTGTAGAATAAACGATTAATTGCTGGCATTGGATGGACTCCGTACCGGGAATGTGAGGGCGAAGAGATCGGGCCGGCGCTTTCACCGGGCAAGGCCGGCGTGCTGCGGTGTCTGAACCGACGTCATATTTATCAGCGACGCTTCCCTGCAGACAGCCCCGTTTCCAGAAATAAATACGGCTGGAAGAAATTTGGTTGGACCTTGAAATGTTAATTATAGCACGTCGTGGGCCTGTCGCTTGCTCTTAGTGGCTGGGCTGCCCTGAAAGCAGCCACACAGAGCCCTGTACCTGAGGCGCAGCTGACAGTGGGGCCGCTGTTTCTGTGTTGCTTGGATACTCTCCCAGGGCTTTGTTTGTGCCTTTTTCAGGGGGTTGGTCAGGGACTTCAGCGCCACGAGCCCCTCGTTCAACGTAGCCTTGCAGCGGCCCAATGAATTTAGCGCATTGTCATTTGGCAGCTGTTGAGACGCACAGCCACGAGCCGGATGCGGACCTCGTACTTGAATACATCATCCCAGCCTTTCAACTTGTTCCTTGTCCATCGCTTCTTCTCCCTTCATCGCCAATTTTTGAACCTCCTCAATACAATCCATTCGCTCCAAAGACGCTCGTTGCAACAATCTACCGCCGCCTCCTCCCGCCACCGACAGTCCACCGCTGCTCGACCCCTCCCCGTCTGTGCTCAACGATCGCCGCAACCCAACCGATCCAAACAACAACAACTTCCTCCACCACCCGCCTCCCTTTCTCTCTCACAGCATCACAATGGCCGCGCCCGCCATCCTGCTCAACTCCCAGCCCGCCGAGATGCCCGACCCGGGCCTCTTCCCCGACACGCTCGTCGCCGCCGACGTCGCCGCCCAGCTGCCGCCGGGCTACCGCATGCGCGCCCTGCGCCGCTCCGACTACGCCTCGGGCTTCCTCGACTGCCTGCGCGTGCTGACCACCGTCGGGGACATCGCCGAGGCGGACTTCCAGCGGCAGTACGACGAGATGCAGGCGCGCGAGGGCAGCTACTACGTCATGGTCATCGAGGACGCGGCGCGCAAGGAGAATGCCGTCGTCGCCACCGGTGCCTTGATTGTCGAGCGCAAGTTGTACGTTGTGATGCATCCCACGATAGCCTAGGAAGGACAATCTAACTTTGTCGGCAGCATCCACTCGCTAGGAAAGGTCGGCCACATCGAAGACATCGCCGTCGCGAAGGACCAGCAGGGCAAGAAGCTCGGGCTTCGCCTGATCCAGGCGCTCGACTACGTGGCGGCCAGCGTCGGCTGCTACAAGACCATCCTCGACTGCAGCGAGGCCAACGAGGGCTTCTACGTCAAGTGTGGCTTCCGCCGCGCCGGCCTCGAAATGGCACACTACCACGAAGGTCCCAAGAGCAAAGGTCATTAGCCCGGTGTTTCTGCTTGCCTTGTACCTTGCCTTGCACCCGACGCTCCCCATCCGGAGACATGCATTGCCCGCATCATCATCATCATCATCATCATCATCATCATCTTAGCATCGTTTGCGTTTGAATTTTCCTCTTCATCTTGTTATTTCAGTTATGCTGATTCAAAATAGTGGGTGCGGAAAGCAGGATTTAAAGCCGTCGTCAGCGTTTTTTTTTTGTATAGACAAGGATCGCCCACGGTTGGGGCGACCTCGGTTATTTTGAGGAAAATTTATATGGATTAGCGAATATACAACTTTTTAATGCGTTTTCGAAAACATCCCTTGCTGCGACAAACTCTCGAAGAGACCCTTTTTACAGCAACCAATGCCGAAGCTTCTCACCGTCCACGTATCCTCAAGCCGCCTACGTTCACAGCCGCCGACCTCGACCCAGGAGACCAAGACACCCCCGGGCGAGCCGCCAACTGCCGGCCTTCCCCAACGCGTGTCTCTTTCCGAGAGTTCCGAGAGCGACGAAGGTTCAGCGTCTTCTTCTCCGGCTGGCCGCTGCGCCGGTTTTCGGCGGCAGCGCGCGTCGAGTTGAAGGGACGATTTGGGAGTTTGGTGACTGTGATTTGCTTGGACGAGGTGGCAGGTGCCGTTCAGCCGGCGGAGAGGATGACCATGGTCTCGGTCTGTAGCATTTTTTGCTTGCTATGCTGAGGGGGTGCAAGGTAGGTATGATACTCGTTACCGAGGGCTTCCTTTTCAATCACTCAGGCGAAACATCAGACTTAAGCCGTGAGTTGCCTTTCAAGCTAATTGCTTGGCTCTCTATTGTTAAGCAGTGCTCTAGAAGCAGTTGGCAATATTTCGAATCATTTTCGTTCCCGTCATTGTAAATGCTTGGGCGGTGCCCCGTTGTGTTGGGTTCCCGACAGCGCCGACGGCAAGACAACAGACAACAAGGCAGCCTGTCCCGAGAGCCTCTTTGCTCGATACACGTCTTCGCAGGGAGAGAATTCCACCAGCAGTATGCATAGCACGCTGTCATGTTTCGCAGTTTCCGAGCTAACCGGAGCGAGCCCGCCGTCTGCTTCAAAACTGCCGGGGCGTGAGACGGGCTGGCGGTGATACCCGTGGTTTCATCCGACCCTACGCAGCGCTTCACACAGCTCCCGAAGGATTTCACGTCTTACCATCAATTAAAGAAGTGCCGGCTTATTGGAAAAATGTCCACGATCAAGTTTCCATGCGACTACTCCTGTCGTCAGCCTTGACACGTAGATGACATGGGTCCACCCATGTAAACACGGGGGCGGGGGGGGAGCGCAGCTGATGAATGAATCTACTCTATACCCTCCTCAGGCAAAAAAGGGTTAACAAAGCAAGCAGCATCAGTGCCTTGACGTGTCACGGGGCGGCATTGCCTAGTAACCACCTACATGACGCATATCGAACAGGCTCTACGGCTACGGCGTGACCATTTTACTAACAGAGCCATGACCATTGGCTTTACACTTGCTAGGGATCGAGCCAGAGTCCTGAGTAGAGCAAAGCGACGAGCCCTCCAGCGACTCGACCACCCAGGTTCCGGACACCCAGGTTCCGGACACACAGAGCGGATGCTCCTGCTCCCGGTCCTTCTTCGCCGACGCTGACTTCTTCGACGCCGCCTGCCCGCCCGGCTTCGTCAACGTCTCCAAATCCTCCTTCCAGCTGTCGTACGACCAGGCTAGCTACGGCTTGTTCAAGGCTTTCAAGGCTCAGTGCGGACGCGACCCCTAAGCGCAACCGATGCATGCATCCAGGCAAAGCTCCGTGGCGGATACACGACAGGCTGTTGACAAGTTGATCGTTCAAGTTAAGACGTGCGCTTCATCGACTCTACGAAGGGCGCGCTCAAACTCGGCTCGTGTCTACCATGGAGGAGTCAAAGTGAACTACGGATTTGCTATGGGCACTCGCCATTTTTGCCCTCCCTCTTGCGGTAGACTTCCTAGTCTTGGGTGGTTTTTGAATTAAAGCTAGAGCTTCAATACAACTACTTTGTTTTTCTCTATTACAGATATCCTAGCAACGTAATGCCTTTAAGCTGCCACGCGGGTCGCTCCCTAACCTGGAGACGACAGATCAGACAGACAATGTGTAGGGCTTCTTGCTAATGAATTTTTGTTTCTGTCTGATAAGCCCCTTTACTCGGACTGATTTTTTTTTGGTGTTAAAATTGTAAGCTTTATTAAACAAGGCCAGCTTTGTTGCGGGGAAAGGAATGTGAGCAGGTAGGATACTCTTCTCTTATTAATGCCAGGGTCTCCTTTTCCGTGAAGTGTTTCAAGCTTCCGTCCTTGCGGACGCCGCGGCCCCGAGACCGTCAGGCTCCGGGCCTCCGGCCCGCACTACACGGAGCCTGTGAACAGCCGTCTGTGGACCACATCATCAACTAGGGTTCGTAACTTAACTGCCTTGCCAACAGCACCGGCAGAAAGACAACGTCAGATCAACAGACCGCCTGTCCCGGCAGTTCGGTCTCGGCGGGCATGTCAACGCCCTGATGAGGGAGGGGCGATATGGGCAATCTCTCTCCTCCCACGCAGCTCTCCGCCCCCCTGCAGTCTTACTGGGAAAAGAGTCCCTCATAATCAAACTGGCCCCGGTATTGATGTGTTTAGGCAAGGACATCAGGCCACAACTGGACTGTGAGCTACGCGGCCATGGGCCATCCTCGGCATCTTTGCGCCTTTGCAGACCTCTATTACTCGGTGCCTAGAGGGGGGCCTGCACTGTTCATGAGCTGTAGACAAGTAACCTAAGTTAAAAGTTCATGGCGCGTGTCTGCCTTCGAGCTGGGCGGTATGAGGCTGACTAGCGGCGGTGCGAAGTCGTTCCGTCCAGCCCTACGCAACGGCCCATACAGCTCAGCTCTTGAGGAATTCGACGCGTTCATCTTCAGATACAGAGAGGGCGAGATCCGGCCCAAGCGAAATGTCGAGGTATGAATTGGATGAGCTTCCGTTTCAGTCTGCCGCTACTTGCGTTGCGAGTCATCGTCATGGCTCGGTAGCTGGGCCGCATAAAGAGGGCGGCATGAAAAATGAAGATGAAACTTAGTTGGATCAACTATTGACAGCTCTTTCATCAAGTCAAGCGGGGCCAAGGAGTGCCAACTTCGCATTCAGGTACCTTTTTGGATTCGTCTTACTTCGTATTAGTTATCAGCCTTGACAACTTTCTGCCAGCTGTTGGTTGATAAGCTCAAGTCGAACAACAATGTTGTTCAACATTTGACTCGGAGTTTACGTTTACAAGGGGCAGCTCACACGGCTAGGAGGCAAACTACTAGTTACTACTACTTCTCAACGCGTGTGAGGACAAGCATCTATAGCCTTCCGCGGCCTTCTCGCGGTATACTGAGGAGCTTGCCTCTGTCGCCCTCCAGCGCACCCTTGTAAAAGAATTCGCAGGCCCTCGAAATAGCCTCACGCCAAGTAATTACCTGTGTAGCGCATTAGTGGGCGAGGTTTACCACTACTGCGAGATTAGCTTACTAGTAAGGCTATACCTGGCACGGCATATCAGTCAAGAAAGGACACTTGCTGGGATTGAGTCAGAACTCGAGTAGGATAAGGAAAGATATTTGCTTGTACCGAGTCAAAATCCGAGCGGATAAAAGCGACGAGACTTGCGGCGACTGAATTACCTGCCCTGCGCCCAAGTATATATAAACAGCGGTGACTGCCGTACCTATCGAGGCAGACTTTAGAACCACAACAACGGCACTTCGACAAACCAATCGACTCTCTCGACATTTTCACCATTTCCGTCCGTCTCTAGAATGAAGGCCGCCGCCACCATTCTCCTCGCCGCGGCACTGGGGTCGACAAGCCCCGTGGGCATGCAGGCCCGGGACGGGCAGTGCGACTGCTCCAAGACCTTCTACGCCAGCACCAAATACTGGGACTACAAGTGCCCGGCCGGCTACGAGAACATCTCCAAGGTGTCCATCGCGGGCATCACTTGCGCGCAGCCCGACTGCTCGGTCGGCGAGTACGAGCGTCGATGCGGTGTCCGGCCCTAATTTGGGAAGTGCAACCGAGGAGGGAATTCGAGGAAGCTCCGTGGCGGACATTCGGCACACTGTCCGCGACGGCGCTGCAACTCAGCTCGCGTCCACCCGGGGTTGATGTCAACTATAGACTACTGCAGTCACTCGTTTGTCTTTTTTTCTACTTCTCTCTCCAAAGATAGATTTATAGTCTTGACGAAAATTTGAGATTAAGCTAGAGTCTTAATAAACTTTATTTTCTTTTTAATTTAATAGAGTCGTTTTCATTACAGACGGACTCTTTCATTATAGAATGATGCGTCTGCCATCCATAAATTGTCAAAACAACTTCCTAGAAGCACCTGGCAAAACAAATTATGTTTTTTTTAAACAAAAACGATTCAAGGCTATGTGACTGCCAATTTGCGCGCGGTACGGACGCCGTGGCCCGAGACACCCAAACTCCGGTCGCCGTTAAGCTCCGGCATCCGGCCTGCACGGCCGGTGACCGACGCCGAGAGCAGCCTCCGGCCCGCCGATCGATCCACCCAACATTAGCAAGTTGGGCATGCAGTTTGCCAACAGCGCACCGAAATCAAGACAATAGGCAGCCTGTTCATTGCATCACATCCACGGCAAGATGATTTACTTGGCTGTCCTATTTCGGAGGAGGAGGAGGAGGGGGGAAGGCTAGTGACGGCGTTAGAATGGGCCACGTGTTGGATTGCGAGGTCTTTTGGTCTGCTTTTTTTTTTATCGTTTACTTTTGTTTATTTTCTTTTTCTTTTTATTACTTGCTTCTTTTTCTTTTCCTGTCCGACGAGCCTTGAGAACGCGTGCGCTGACTCAAACTTGCCATCTCAAGGTTGATGGCATGTTTCCAGTCCATGCAAGATTGCTTCCATCTCTCCCGCAGTCCCCCCTCCCCCCCGGGGGAGTCGTACAGCGCAGGAGTCATCAACCCCTGATGGAAAGCGCTTGGCCACGGTACTTATGTGTGCCTGCGCAGGACATCAGGCCATGACTAGGCTGTGAGCTGCGCGGCCGTGGCCGTCCCCTGGTGCCTTGGGGCGTCGACAGGTACATGGTGGTTGCGTGCCAGGTTTCCACCAGCAGTGCACATATCAGGCCGTCATTATTCCGCAGTTTCCGAACTTGACGGAGCGAGTAGCCCGCTGTCTGCCTCATCAAGTCTGAATGGCATGAGGCTGACTAGCCCACGCGGCGGCCCATGCAGCCCTCGAGGCGTTCGACGTCGAACCCGTCAACTAGAACAATGCTAGCGGCTTGAATTAACAAAGGTGTCCCGTTTCAGGATACTAGTCCCTCTGTCGTCAGAATATAGCCTCGACACAATACGTGTATGCATACGTTCGCTGATGTGAGAACACGGAGCGCGGAGAGCTTCTTCTGCCGTCTCATAAGAAGGAGCCTCTGCAGGCACACTTTGCGCATATGGCGCTTCGGTGGCAAGCGCCCGCGCCGACAACAGCGTCGAGGCTGCCATGCTTGTCACGAGTTACATGAATGACATACCATGGGCTAGCAGACGCGCGGCATAAAGGCGGTGGCAATGCGGCGCCCGAAAATCAACGTGAAACTTGCAAAGTGAAGGAACCCAGGTACGTAGAAGGCTTTCTATTACTTCGTATTATCAAACTCGTCAATTTTCCGCTAGCTCCTAGTTGAGATCAAGTCAGGACAACATTGTCCTTTGACATTGGACGTAAGGTGATCAAGGAGTAGCTCGCGCAAGGTTATCAAAATAACCCTCTCTCTAGTATTACTGATAATAGTCAAGTTCCCTGGTTATTAGATAAAAAGGTTATAAAGAGAAGTTATTGCTCAAGATACAACTTTCTCTAGAGCTCCAAACCTCGCCCTTCTCGTTCAACTGCTTCACCAGCGCGATAGCCTTCTGCAGCTTCCTGTGGTCTCATGTAGCCTTCTGTAGCCTTCTTAGCATAGAGGAACTTGCCTCCTTACGTACTCAGTAGAGACAGGTAGTTAGTCATGTCGTCCCCCCGTGCACCTTGAAAAGAATTGGCAGACCCTCCTCAAGTTTGGCCTTGGCCTCATGCTAAGTAATTACCTATATAGTGCATTATCGAATGAGATTTAGGTCTCCAGCGTAAGTATCTTGTCATCAAATTTATGGCATTGGTTTTATGAAGGAAAACGTGCTGTCGATCGAGTCAGAACATCAGCACGGCCAGCGATGAGACTCCCAGCGACTTGACTGACTACCTGCCCTCCACCCAAGTATAAAAGCATCCGTGACGGAACTGTCAAGGCGGGCTCTTGCAACCTCAGCACTCTCTCTCAGCAATTAGATCCCTCTCGACATCTCAGCTCTCTCTCGACATCTCAGCTCTCTCTCGACATCTCAGCTCTCTCTCGACATCTCAGCTCTCTCTCGACATCTCAGCTCTCTCGCTCTCTCTCGACATCTCAGCTCTCTCTCGACATCTCAGCTCTCTCTCGACATCTCAGCTCTCTCTCGACATCTCAGCTCTCTCTCGACATCTCACTATTCCGTCTCTTTCAATGAAGGTCACCGTCATGCTCCTCCTCGGCGCCGCGGCGCTGGGGTCCGCAAGCCCCGTGGCAACGGACATGCTCTCGATGCAGGCCCGGGACGGTCAGGGCGGCGGCTGCGACTGTTCCAAGCCCTTCTACGCCAAGACCGGGTTCTGGGACTTCAAGTGCGCGGACGGCTACGAGAACTTGTCCCTGTCATCCTTCTCGATGTCCTGCGCGCAGGCCGGCTGCGCCAGGGAGAACTTTGACTCCCAGTGCGATGCTGGAAAGAAGAAGGGCGAGGTGAAGAAGGAGGAGGAGGTGAAGAAGGAGGAGGAGGTGAAGAAGGAGGAAGTAAAGAATGAGGGAGAGACCAAGGGAGAGAACAAGGAGGATGAGGTGGAGAAGTATGGGGAGGAGAAGGAAGTAAAGAAGGAGGAGAAGGAGGAGAAGCCGATGCCAACCTCCTCTTCAACCTCTGCACCTGCCGCCCGCGCCTAACCCGACGCCCGTGGTCGGCGCGGAGCAGCAGCCGCCGTCAAAGACAAATAGTCCGTGCGACTGCTCCAAGACCTTCCTCGCCAACGTCCACTTCCTCGACAACGAATGCCCCGCCGGCTACGAGAACATCTCCAAGTCCTTCCCGCTCTCCTGCAAGCAGACCGGCTGCAAGGACAACGACTTCGAGGACCAGTGTGGAGTCAAGATCTAGGCGCGAGCAGTGGAAGACGACGAGCGCAGTACAAAGAAGGGGTTTCCGGGTCGCTCATTCATCTGGCAGTTCTACATACGACGGCGCGCGTCTACGAGGGGCGGCGCTGCAAAGCTCGGCTGCTCGCGCCTACCCTGGAGCCAAGAATCAACCGCGGATCGCCACGGGTACTCTGGGGGGTTCTTCTTTTTTTTTTCCTTTCTCTTGCTTGAGATAGATTTTAGGTGTACTTTTTCAAAGAAAAAAATCCAGAGGATAGGACCACTTTTCCTTCAGGGATCGGAGTCCAAGTCCCTGGGTGGTTCCTTGTTACAGAAGCAGCGTCCCATACGGCTCCGACGGAGTTTCGAGGCGCATACTGACAGATACAGAGGGTGCATAAACAGCCTCGTATGGCTCGGTAGTCGCGCTACATGAATAAGCCTGCATAAATAGCAAGTTGCTTGGGAACAATGCTGGCTGGCCTTTAATTGGCTCAGTACGCGTTGGGTTCACTAGAAAGCCTCATCAGGCATCAATCATCGTGTAGACAGCATCATAGCAATCACCTGAATACAAAAAGAACCCTCGCTGTGTGCATGCACAACATTAAAACCTCCTGCTCCTAAAAAAAATATGAAACTTGCCAAGTGACAGGCTTCTTTCGCTAAGCTAAGCGAGGTCCAAGCAGAGCAGAGGCGCATAAATACCTACAGTAGATGGCTCTAGGGTATCCTGTCCCTTTGGCTGGCGAGAAGGAGCCAGTAGATATTTTGTAGCAATCGTATCCGATCACAGAGGGATGAAAAGATAGGTAATTCTATCAAGTGTGTGGATTTAAGATAAGGGATCGTGATAATACTGTGGCGTAGGTTAGTGCCGGTCTAGTGGCTTGCTTGCTCCTTGTCAATACCGACTCTACAAGTTAACGTTAAAGCTTGTAGTTGAAATCGAGCGAAACAACACTGTTTGAACATTTGACACGTGTGAGCATGAGTCGGTATCCTGCTGCTACTGACCATACTAGTGGCCATCTCGACTCACGGGTCACCAGTTCGATGAGTAGGAGGCGTAGTGATGGTGCGTGGCATGAGAACCTTTGATGTTGGAGGTCTTCTGCTCGCAACCTTTGACAGCATTCCATTTCCATGTTGGCAGCCTTCTGCAAACCTAACTCTCTTGGGGCACAGCACGCGTAATGAGGCAATTTCGCCCATGCGTACAGATAAGACTATTCATGTCGCCTCCTAGCGCACCTTGTAAAGGACTTGGCACCCACCGAGACAACGGCATCGCCACAGACCCTCGACTTGGACTCATGCCTCATGCCGGTTGATTACCTATACATCGCATTATCGAGCTCGGTTCAGGCTTCGGCGCATGTATCGTGTTATCAAAAGCCGTGGCATTGGTTTTGAGAAAAGATGCTTGCTGGGGATCGAGTCAGAGCTTGAATGGGACAAGAAAAGATGTTTACCAGCGATCGAGTCAGAAATTGAGCGGAACAAGAAGATACTTGCTAAGGATCGAGTCGAAATCTTGAGTAGAGCAAGCGATGGGACTTGCCCTGCGTCCGAGTATATAAACAGCCGTGACTGCCCCTATCGAGGCTGAATTTAAAACCACAACACTCGCATTCGACAAACCCCCTCTAACGACACTTTCTGAACAGCAAATTTTGCCCCCGAGCCAGCTCTCCAAGCACTTTACCAGTTTCCGTCTCTACAATGAAGGTCACCGCTATCCTCTTCTTCGCCGCGGCGCTGGGGTCTGCAAGCCCCGTAGGAACGCGCAGCCACTCGATGCAAGCCCGGGCCGGGCAATGCGACTGCTCCAAGCCCTTCCGCGCCGGGAACCGCTTTGACGACGCGTGCCCGGCCGGCTACAAGGACATATCGAGAAACTTCTTCACCATCTCCTGCGTGCAGGCCGGCTGCTCCGAGGACGAATTCGAAGCCCAGTGCAACGCCGGCGAGCCCGCCTCCGCGCCTCCGGCCGTGGTGGAGCAGCCGGCGCAGGAGGAGGAGGAGGAGGAGGAGGAGGAGGAGACGCCGGCAACCCTCCCGGGCGGCGCGCAGGGGGCCGGGCAATGCGACTGCTCCAAGCCCTTCCGCGCCGGGAGCCGCTTTGACGACGCGTGCCCGGCCGGCTACAAGGACATATCGAGAAACTTCTTCACCATCTCCTGCGCGCAGGCTGGCTGCTCCGAGAGCGACTTTGAAGCTCAGTGCGGTGCCGATCAGCCTAGGCCGGCGCCCGCCCCCGCGCCCCCGGCAGTGGTGGCGGAGCAGCCTACGGGGAAGACGCCGGCAGCGCCCCCGGGCGCGCAGAGCGCGTGCGACTGCTCCAAGTCCTTCTTCGCCAAAGCTGATCCTGTCGACAATACCTGCCCGGCTGCCTACAAGGACATCTCAAAGTCCTCCTTTTCGGTCAGCTGTGCGCAGGTCGGGTGCTCCAAGGGCGACTTCGAGGCTCAGTGCGGAGTCAGGCCGTAAATCTAACTTGATGCATGCATTTTTGTCGAGGAAGCTCCGCGGCGAATATACGACGGAGTGTCCGATCGAGTCGGCTCTTTCAAGTTTACGGCGCGCTTTCTTCACCCGGCTCTTGGTGGGCGCTGCAACACGGCTCGTGTCTCTCCTCGAGTCAAAGTCAGCCACGGACTTTCTTGTCATTTTTTTTTCTGCCCTTTCTCTCGAGATGGATTTCCTGGTATTGAGGGGTCTTCGGATCAAGCTAGAGCTTCAATTCAAAAATGTGCATTTTAACATGGAGTGATGCGTGAAACCATCCATAAATGTGTAGACTCGGAGAGCTACGAATGAGTAAAAATCATCTGTATTGAGATTGATTTGCGTAGAGTAGCCGTTTTCAGGATGATATACATGGTTCCCCTCAGCGTAAACTGGTTTAGCGAGCCGTCACGCGGGCCGCTCCCCAAAATGGAGACACCCTGCAAGCCTTCTTTACGAGAATTTCTGGGGGATTTGGCGCCTTACCAGAAGCAGGATTTTGGCGTTAGATTCAGCTTCATGCTTCATGCAACGCCAGCTTGGTTGCGGTGAAAGGAATGAGAGGGAAGGGGGGGGGTGGCTTGCAGCACCGGCATCGACAGCACGGACACTCGACGCACGGCACATTGTGACGCCTGACACAGACAACAAAGGATGGCGTTACATTGCGTCTTGTCAGTGTCAAAAGGGGCCTTTGCTTTGACTCGGTCAGTTGGACATGAAATAGTGGAATATGGGGGAAAAGTTGGTTAACTACCCGCTTGGGGAAGTGGACTCTGGGGGTCTCACTGTAACTATAACTATCCAGCGAAGCATGTGATGCCTGCTGATCTGATGTGAGAAAGAGTCTTTTAATAAAGGGCCCGCGCCTCCTCTTTGCCGTCGGGCGTGGCTGACAAGTTTTCCTTTATTACCTCTTCTTCTTTCTCTCTTCTTCCTCTCTTCTTCTTCTCCTTTTCCTCTCTTTTTCCCCTCTTCCTCCCCTACTTGTTTCTGTTCCTTTCTCTTGTCAACCATCTACTCTCTCACAACTCCCTCATCATGGACGAGATGCACCGCATCCTCGCTCGCATTCGTATTGCCAAGCTGCAGTCCGAGTAAGACTCCCTTCCCCTCCCCTCCCGCATTTGCACCTAGCACATGACCTTGAGGCAAATTTCTTCCGTACTTTTTTCTTTGTTCTTTCCCTGCTTTTTAATCTAACACGCAGCAGAATTCGCGCCAAGGCAGGCAGCGAGACCCAGGGCGTCCCCGTCCGTCGCAAGCGAGCCCTCAGCGCCTCTAGCACCGGCAAGAAGTCGCCCTCCCCCGTCCTTGGTCGCAAGTGAGGGATTTCCTCATTCAAACGACAAGAGAATTCTCCATTGTATCTGAATCGCTGGGATTTTTTCCTCGCATTTTTTTTTCCCTTTCTGCATCGGCATACCATCGGAGTTGAGGCGCATCCATCACATGTCTGTCTGTCCTGTCCTGTCAGCTTATTACTACCGCTATTACTACTCAATTCGGTATATTACCCCGGACTTGCATGAGACACTAGTTATTTATTGCCAAGGATATACCACCAGGCTGCTATTTGATTGATTTGGGCATCAACGTGTACACAATGTGGGTTCAGAAATTACATTTTATTTCCAAGGTTCTTTGTTGTAAAAATTGCCATGCCAAGGTTGAGATGAGCACCGGGTATTGGGTTCCCCGAGTACTTGTTTGCGCCATAAACCTGTTTGTTCGTCTGTATGACTCGATCACGATGCCAAGGTACTATCCAGCATGAACTCGCGACGCTGGATCAGGCGGATATCTCTGCTGTAACAATTTGGGCATGAATTGCACAATTAATCATACGTGACATGAGCTCTCTCCGTTGACAGTCTCACAACTCTTGCATATCCATAAAACCGTCTTATAGACTCTTGATCAACTTCCCAATGTGATTCACCTGGCGTCCATCTCATCTTCCTTCATCAATCTCACAATCCCTTCACCTCAAGCACCCACCGTCTCCCACGCATCCCTCACCGCCGCCTCAACCTCCGTCCGCATGTCCTGCGCCTCCCACACCAGCAGCAAGTCGTGCACCGCGTGCGCCGTCTCGTGATACCGCACCTTGGCCCCCGGATTCACCCCCTCCATCTCCTCCGCGAACCGCCTCACCGCCGCGCAGAAGCCCTCCGCCGCGCCCGCGTGCAAGAACACCGGCACCTCCGTGCGGAACGGCCGGCCCAGCGGCGAGACGTACCCCGCCACCTCCTCCCCCATCTCCGCCGGGGGATACGCGTCAGCCCCCCACTGCAGGAACTCGGGCGTGATGATGTCCGTCGGCGCCGCCGGGGTCGCCATGAAGTCGATCCCGGCGCGCGGCGTCACCGCGACCCACGGCGACCAGGCCAGGACGCCGCGCGGCAGGGGAAGCGTCCGCGTCGCATGCAGGTAGCGTAGCAGCGCGAGCGCCGCGTTGCCGCCCGCCGAGTCCCCGGAGAGGATCACGTTGCCGGGGGCGTACCCGAGCGACAGCACGTGCGCGTAAAAGGACACGGCATCCTGGATGGCCGCCGGGAACGCGTGGCCGGGCGTGCTGGCCAGTCGGTACTGCGCCCACACGAAGCGCGTCGTCCCCGACTGCCGGCCGTGGAGCATCGCGTCGGCGGCTTTCCGCCCAAACGCCTCGTGCCCGACCTCGACGACGAACGCCCCGCCGGGGAGGTGCAGCACCACCGTCTCCTCCGCGAGGTCCGTCTCGGGCGGCGGCGCGCGGGGGAACCAGAGCGCGTTGAGCGGCGCCGGCTGGATGGCCGGGTCGGAGGCGAGCACGCCGGTGAAGAGCGAGGCGGGCGGCACTTCGACGGCGGTCACGCGCGTCGGGTCCTTGGGAAGCCGCTCGGCGACGAGGCGAGGAGAGCGCGTGCGGCTCATGACGTTGAAGAGGGACCGCACGATCGGGTTGCCGACGTTGGCCTTGAGGCTGAGGTGTGGGCTGGGGCGCAGGCCCCGGATGAGGGCGAACTTGAGGAGCAGATAGACGAGCCATGGAGGCGTGGACAGGTAGAAGTAGGTGATGCACAGCGCCTTGAGCGGCTGGGTGGCGCGCCACGGGCGGGGGGGCTGCGGCATGGCTGCGTTTCTGGTGCGAGGATGAGATGATGAAGAAGGGAAGATGATGATGGGCAAGGTAGATGAGATCGGGTACTAATATAGACACAAGAGGGGGGATGTCTTAGTGCCCAGGGGAGGGGAGGGGAGGGGAGGGGTAGATCCGTGCCGCCCCCAGCTGGCACAGCTTGTCTCACAAGGGTGAGCGCCTCAATATACACACCTGACAGTCCCCAAAGCCCTGAATTTTGTGGTGGCATAAAACAGCCACGATTGGCCTCGGCTCTCAAAGCATACTCTCGTTGCTTGCTCAAGAGGGCAGTTCGAACAAGACTTATTAAAAAAAAAAAAAGGAACCTGCTCACAAGGCCATGAGCGTATCAGACCTCCCGCATCCGATCCAAGACATGTCTTGAATATCGTGATAACAGCCCACGCCTCCGTCTTCACGCATCCGCACCCCATTTACGCGCCAATCACCCGGCCTATCTCCTCCCACGTCTCCGGCGCCGCGTTGCCGCGGATCCAATACCCGTCCTTGTCCTGGTCCAGGCACACAAAGTACGGCGTCGGCCTGTTCCCGTCGTCGCTCGACAGGTAGTGGTGGCTCACCACCCGCCCGGACCCCGTCCCACCCGGTACTGGCACCACCGCGGGACCAAAGTCGGCCGCCGCGCCGATCCGCAGTCCCGACAGGTTGTTGCACATGACCACCACCTCGTCCGGTGCGCAGTACACCGGCACCGCCCCCTGGTCCCGCCCCGCGTCGGCGTCGGCCCGTCGTCGCCGGAGCTGGTGGAGCACCTGCGCCTCGCTCGTCTGCAGCGCGACCTCGCGCCGGTGCGCAAGCGCGATTCGAGCGACGACGACGGCGGCGGCGGCGTCGTCGGACCCGGAGACGACGGTCGCGGCGGGGATCGAGGCAAAGTACAGGCCCAGCAGGTTCTGCACGTACACGCCGTCGCGCAGGGCCGGGACCCGCCCCCGGTAGTTGACCGACCCGGCCACCACGTACCGCGTCTGCGGGCTCCGGCCGGCAGCCACGAGAGTCACCAGCCACGCGCAAAGCAAATCGCCGTCGCTGACAAACGGCGCCCTGCCCGTATCAGGATCCCTCGGCAGCTCCGCGACACCGCCGTCGCGCCATCTGCGAATCACCGCCCGCGGCAGGTGAAAGATGCGCCAGTCGGCGCGGCCGCTCGTCGCCAGGCGCCAGAGATACCTTCCGAAGAAGAGGACCTTGCCGAGGCCAACCAGCTCCCTGCCGCGCCGCACGTCCGGCGGCCCGTCCTCCGCGCACTCCTCCCCGGCGACGCGCCGCGCGACGTCCTCGCCCGCCCCGGCGAGGGGGCGCACCTCCCCCGCGCGCCCGGCGAGCGCCAGCGACCACGCGGCGAGCAGCTCCCGCTGGCCGGTGGCGTCCATGACAGTGTGCGGCCACGCGAGCTCCAGCAGCGTCGCGTCGCGGAACGTGGTGACGGCCAGCGCGAGCTGCGGCAGCCCGCGCTTGATGTGCTCCTGCAGCGTGCGCGGCGTGTCGGTGGTGAAGATGGCTGCGTTGGCCTCGGCGGTCTGGGGGTAGATGCGCGGCAGGCCGGAGGGAAGTGCGCGCCGCAGCTCGTCGTCGTCAAAGGCCTCAGCCGTGCGGTCGCGATGGGTGTAGGTGAAGGGCGGTTCCTGGTCCGTGAACGTGTGCGGGACGCGGATTTCAAGCGTTCCCGCTTTCTACAGTACAAGAGTTAGCATATATTTGGCTTCTGCTCATGGGGGGCACCGAACTGTGTAGTGCAGCCGGCCGGCCAGCTTGCACCAGTCTCCCGTCTCCAGCACTAGCGCGAGCGCGGCGCGGACCTTGTCCGCGTCGAGTTGCGCATCGACGCGAAATATCCACTGCATCATGATGTTGCGCGCGCTCTTGTGATTGTCGAGCATATGGACGGGGTAAATGTCGAAGGGTGCCGGGTCCGGCGACGCCGGCGGCGTCGGCGGAGGCGATCCGATCTTGCCTGCCATGTCAAGGCCACTGGTTAAGGAGAGAGGCTCTCGGCCAAGTGAGAAAACTTTAACCAGAGACATTAGAAAAACTCTTTGTCGGGGTGCTCAGAAGCTACTTTATATGATGCTCTCAATAGATCATATGTAGTGCGGGCGCCGTTGCGGGTAACGGCCGTGCGCTGTTTAAACTAAAGAATAGAGTCCAGGCGGGACCGACGAGCTTAAAAAATAAGAACACATTTGAGCTTGGATTTGCAAGGGCCAAAGCATACTCTCTGTTTCGTCAACATGGATCTGCGTGATTATGGTCAGGGGTAATAATACCAGTCACATTCTATAGTCGCATCGTGCATGCTCAAGGTGAGCACACCTTGGTTCAGCCTGCCGTTGTTTGAGTTGGGTGGGGTAAAACATCTGCGTAGCTTGACTGAATGTCACTAGCGAAGCGGCAGGTGTTAATAGGCTGTCTTCATTACGGAGTATGATGTTCTTATATTGAAAAAGGGAAGGCCCGGCTGGTTGAGTGGCCTCTATGATCAGCATAAGCTGCCAAGCCATTATCATATTACTGTAGAGTCGCAGCGACGAATTACCGGCCCATCCAACCACCATCCACGACCAGCACATGGCCGCTGACATACGCGCTCGATCGGCTGGCCAGGTATACCGCGGTGCCCTTGAAATCGTCGGGCGACCCCCAGCGCCCGGCCGGGATGCGCGCGCTGATGCTGGCGAGGCGCTCCGGGTTGGCGAGCAGCGCCGTGTTCATCTCCGTCTCGATGTACCCGGGGGCGATGGCGTTGACGGTGATGCCGCGACTCGTCCACTCGTTGGCGAAGCTCTTCGTGAGCTGGCCGACGGCGCCCTTGGACGCGGCGTACGCGGGTACCGTCAGGCCGCCCTGGAAGGTCAGCAGCGAAGCAAAGTTGATGACGCTGCCGCGGCGGCCGGTGACGGGCGACGGCTCGAGCTGTAGCATGTGGGCGCCGACGTCGCGGCAGAGGGTAAAGACGGCATTCAGGTTGACTTGCATGACCTGGAGGTTGCGGGTGTAAGTTGGTTGCGTTGACGGTATTTACGGGAGGGAGTAGAGGAGGTACCTCGTTGAAATCGTTGTCGGGAAACTCTTCGCATGGATGGCGACGCTGGATACCGGCACAGGTAACCAGGATGCGGATCTCGTGGCCGTCGGCGAGGACCTTGGGTGTGAGGGCAGCGACCTGCTCTTGTACGGCCATGTCGGCCGTGTAGATCCAGGCCTTGCGGCCGAGAGCCTCAACGAGGCCCTTGGTCTCGACGGAGCTTGTATCGCGCTGCGGGATTGTCAGAAGAGTGGTATTGGAGGAGTAGGAAGACTTGGAGCATTTACTTGGACAAGGATAACATCGGCGCCTGCTTCGGCAAGGCCAACAGCGACGGCTTGGCCGATGCCGCGGGTGCAGCCAGTTATCATGGCTGTTTGGCCCTGGAGGGAGAACATGCTGGAAGACATAGTATCCAAGAGTAGGAGAAGAGGGCAAAGAGCAAGTAAAACAAAGAAAACCAGTGGAATTAGAAAGAGAGAAGCAAAATGGACAAGGCGCTGGAGATGTTTGAAGAAGTTGGGCGCGCGTTTGTCGACAATGAACGGTGACGATGGGAATTGTTGGAGTGACTGAGGGGCAAAATGATTTCCCCAACCCCCAAAGCTTCAGTGGGCTACAGTGGGCTCAACGGCCTTTCGCGACCTCCAGTGGATCCTTTAGTGGCTTGCGTCCCCTGTAAGCTGCCTCGCGTCAATTGCCGGCGGGCCAGGTCCGCTAAACGGAGGCTCCGCTTCGGGCAATTCTCGCCGAAGGCTGCCTTCTGGCGGCCTTTGAATAGCCGTTTGCTCTACTCCAGTCGTTTGGTGGGGGAATGCTTCTTTGTCTTTGGGCGCGGGGTGAAATCGATTTGCTCCTCTTGAACTGATCCATCTTCTATTCACTCTTTCTGGTGTTTGCAGCTTTGACCTTTATCCGACCTTCTCCACGCATTTCAAATTCAAGTATCCTACAGAACGAGTAGAACTTACCAAGTACAGCACAACCATCATGTCGACCCAAAAAGTTCAAGCTTCCGTCCTCCACGGCGCCCGCGATCTTCGTGTTGTAAGTCACAACTCACACGTCGCCAACAAGGCAGCCCTCTCACAAATACTCACGCGTTTCTCAGGAAGAGCGCGACCTCCCAGCACCCGCCGCCGACGAGGTCCAGATCGCCGTCCAGGCCACCGGCCTCTGCGGCTCGGACCTGCACTACTTCAACCACTACCGCAACGGCGACATCATCGTGCGGGAGCCCCTCACCCTCGGCCACGAATCCAGCGGCACCGTCGTCGCCGTCGGCAGCGGCGTGAAGGGCCTGGCGGCCGGCGACCGCGTAGCCCTCGAAGTTGGCCTGCCCTGCGAGGACTGCGAGTACTGCGCCAGCAGCCGCTACAACATCTGCCGCGGCATGCGCTTCCGCAGCTCGGCCAAGTCCTTCCCCCACTTCCAGGGCACGCTGCAGGAGCGCGTCAACCACCCGGCGCGATGGTGCCACAAGTAAGATCACAAGGTTTCGGGCTAGGACGTGTCAGCATACTGATGTGAAAAACTTGAAAACAGGCTGCCCCCGACCCTGTCCCTGGACCTCGGCGCCCTGCTGGAGCCGCTCTCCGTCGCCATGCATGCTCGCCACAGGGCCAGCCTGCCTGAGGGCGCCACCGTGCTGGTTCTCGGCGCGGGTGCCGTCGGCCTGCTCGCTGCGGCTGTCAGCAAGGCCGCCGGTGCCAAGGCCGTCGTCATCGCCGACATCCAGAAGGACCGCATCGACTTTGCGGTGCAGAACGGCTTCGCGGATGCGAGCGTGCTCGTCCCCATGGAGCGTCCGCAGACTATTGAAGAGAAACTCGCGTACGCGCAAAAGGTGGCCGAACTTTTTAAGAACGCGACCGTCGACGGCTCGGCGATTGGTGAAGTCTTTGCGGTGTATGAGTGCACGGGCGTCGAGACGTGTGTGCAGGCTTCAATTTATGTAAGTGCATTACTGCCGAAACGAGTCGAGAGTGGTTGCTTACTGTTATTAGGCTACGAAACCAGGCGGCAAGGTCATGCTCATCGGCATGGGCACGCCGATTCTCACACTACCCATGTCCGCGGCCGCGCTCCGCGAAGTCGACCTCGTCGGCGTCTTCCGCTACGCCAACACATATGCCAACGCCATCGAGCTACTCGCTAACCGGCCAGCGGCCATGCCGGACTTGTCACCGCTAGTCACGCACCACTTCAAGGGCATCGAAAACATCCCCGAGGCATTTTCTATGGCCGGTCAGGTCAAGGATGGTGAGGGCAAGCTGGTGCTCAAGGTGGTAGTGGACATGGAGTAAATGATTACACGTTTTTGGGGGCGTTGGGCAGGCGTGGTGTGGGTGCATAGCGAGATATCACGAGTCATCGGCTTCGAAAATGAAAATTGAGTGCTACTTTTTCCATAAATCTATAATCATTTTCTATCATCTATACTACTATCTCTATCACGACTTGTCTGGGAAGCCGAAATCGATGCCGAAAGGAGGATACACGTAACGCTTCAACTCGCCCTTGGCCGTGAGGTCGTCCGAGTACGCCCGCAGCTTCGCCATGTCCTCCTCGTCCAGCTTGACAATCTCCGCATTGGCCTTGATGCGTGCCGGCGTGACCGACTTTGCCAGCACCGTAGTACCACGAGCGACTAGACATTTCCACAATTAGCACATGGATCCCGCAAGAGCACATCCAATCTAGAACAAACGCACCGTGGTAGCTCAGCAGCACCGTCGCCGGGCTGACGCCGCGCCGCTGCGCAATCTCGACCACCGGCGCGGCGGTGAACAGCGGCCCGCCGGTGCTGCCCAGCGGGCTGTACGCGACGACGTGGATGCCGCGCGCGCAGCAGAGGTCGACGATCTCCTGCTGCGGCAGGCTCGGGTGGTTCTCGATCTGGTTGACGGCGGGGACGACGGTGCATTCGGCGAGGAGCTCCTCGAGGTATCGCTTGCTGTACTGGTTTTCCGGAAAGTTAGTTGTGGCTGGGGCTGGCTGTGAAAGGGGGGCCCTTACGTTGCTGACGCCGATGCCGCGGACCTTGCCTGTGCCGAGGAGGGCTTCCATCTGCGGCCAGGCTTCCGTGTGATTCCAGTCGCGGAGGATGTCGCGCGAGCCGTCGGGGAGGGTCGGGAACCTGTCGTCGTTGCCTAACAGGGGAATGAGCATCAAAGAGAGCTGTTCCCGGTCTCGGACGAGGAAGCATACCTTTAGGGTTCATCAAAACAGGCCAGTGCTAGCATAGCCCTTTTGTTAGCACGCGCCGTGCAAGGAAGTCGATTGTCTTGTGGCGGCTCACAATCAGGTACATGTCCACGTAGTCTACGCCCAGCGCCTTGAGGCTCTTGTCCAGGCACTCCTCGACGCGCGTGTTGTACGTCGCCCAGACCTTGGTCATGATGAAGACGTCCTCACGACGGACACCCGCAGCAAACGCCTCCTTCAGGCCCTCGCCCACCTCAGCCTCGTTGCCGTAGCAGTACGCGCAGTCGACGAGCTTGTACCCATTCTGGAGCGCGTACGAGACGGCCGCCTTGACCTCGCCGGGCTTGGACTGCCACGTCCCTGTTGTCGAGTTGGTAAGAGAGCTTGATTCGCACCGGGGAGTTCTGTCATGTAAGCGGCTTACCTAGGCCGAGGGCGGGCATCTCCTTGCCGGTGTTGAGCTTGAACGAAGTAGCTGCCATTTTGAGAATTGAACTGCGATTAGGAAAACTATAGGAGAGAGAGCAAAGGGAAGACTAATTGAATCTGTTAAAAAGAAGAAGGAATTGAGGGTGACAAAAAGAGACCCTAGTCCGTCTCTCTGCCCCTCCAAATGACGGACGGCCCCTCCAAAAACTTGGGGTACCCCCGCGGGGGAGGTGGCCTTTCAATAGCCGCGTTCTAGGGGGCTTTTCAGGAGCCATTTACGGGGTGGGTAAGCCGAAACCGCCTCTAGAGCATCTAGCCATGGAGAAATCAGACCGAGATCCACTGTGGACATGCACCTTGGTGATGTTGTGTTGGCAGGATGAAACAGAGCGTCATTCATTGCGATATTTGGCTCTTCTCAATGCCTTGCTCGGTATCCTTCGGCCGGCGTGCGGGGCCGAGCTGGCTCCGTCCGCCGGAGGTGGCTATTTCTGGCTCTTCAAGCCTCCGATACGGAGAGGCACCTTTTCCAGGGTCAAGGCCTCTCTTTTGGCACATGCGAATCTTTCACATCAAGCGGTAAAGTAACGCTGGCTTCAGCTCCATTAATTCTATCTAGCTTAATGCCGCGCCCTCCTCCCACTGTGTCCGCCGTGGTGTAGGTGCAAGGAAAACAATGTACGTCGTCGTGCTATGCCAACACGGGAGAAGAAAACCCAACTGTAAGATGAAGCAAATCGCCCAAAAAGTCAAGAGTGCTCTAGCCCGATACCAACACCCATAGCCTGCGGATTGTTAGCCCTCGTCCTTAACATCGTCGTGGCATCGAAACTTACAGGAAGAAAATCATCAGTACGCCAAACATCTTGGCTATTAGCCAGCGGTTGCCCGACACCCTCGACCAGTACTTGAGCAGCTCGCGCTGCGCACCGTCGACATTATCCACCACGTCCTCAGTGTTGGCATCTATCCGCTGGATCATCTCGCTTTGCTCCGACACCATGGTCGCCAGCTGGCCAAAGATGCTGCCGAGCTCGCCAATCGTCTTCTCGATGGCCTCGATGGCCTCGCCGCGCTGCTGGATGTACGTGTTGGCCGGCTGCGCCTCCTCCATCATGAGCATCTGGTTGTGGCTGACGGGGTTGAGCGAGAGCGTGTCGGCCCCCGGCGCCGGCGACGTGCGGTTCGGTGTACCGTACAGCGGCGACGCCGACTGCTGCAGTGACGGCTGCGCGTGCTGCGACACGTTGGAGATGAAGTTTTCGGTGCGTGAGCGCGATGCTTGGATGTTCTTGGTGCGCGCCTCCAGCACGTCCTTGAAGTTGACCGACACATCGGTTAGCTTGCCTTGCAGCAGGTAGACGACATTTTTGTTGTGCTCTCCCTCCTGGTCGGCCCCCTTAGGGTGCTGCTGTTTTGACATCATGGAGAGCGCGCCGATCTGCTGGTTCAGAGACGAAAGGTCCTGCTTGATAACAAAGGTGAGTTCGTTGATTTCGACCGGGCGGTCGTCGAATAGCGTTCGTCGCTTGGCCACTGCAATTTGTTATTATTCGGCATGGTGCATCGCCACCTCTTGCCTGCACGGCGACTTACGTTGCGCGAGCTTCTCCAGTTTGCCCATGGTCGATGAGATGCCGCGGCCAATCTCGGCCGCCTTCTTGGCGAAGTCGGATCGTCGAGGTTGCGCGTCGCCATTAGCGGCCGCCTTTTGCGAGTCGGTCAGTAGCGAGCGCCGTTGGGCGCCCATCTTGTTCGCATTTTGCTTGCGCTGCGCGAGTGCGAGGACCGACTTGAACTCGGACGTCCGGTCTTGGATCGAAGTGGCGGCCATGGTCGGCAAGATTAAATGTCTGACTTGTATATATGCGGCGGTGAAAGGATCACGTAGCGACCAGCGCGGGACGCCTTTCGAGAAAGCTGATGAAGGAGTGTGGCGGATGGAATGTCGAGAGATCTGGCGGCGCTGGCGACGTAATGCGGACGAACTGGGGCGACTCGGCGAGTTTGAGTTTGACCACGTTTTCAGTAACAGTCAGCCCCTTGCAGCGCTTGCAGGACGGCTGTAGCCGAGGGAGTAGCGTCGGCACGTGGAAAACAAAGGCAAGAAACGCAGAAAAATTAATAAATGGAAGTAAGAGCAGGAATCTGCAGCGATGAAGACGAAGATAAAAATTGCGGGCCGAAAAGATTCAAGATGGAAGCTGGGTTGGAAGATGCTGGCTATAAGGAAAAAGGGATTCGCGAACTGTTGGGAGATTTGGCTTGTTCCAAACAGAAGGCCGTGATTGGCCGGAATGTTGGAAGTAGGCGACCCACATAAGTACAGGCGAATTTGTTCCCCCCATTCGGCCAGACTGCTGTGATAGCCTGATACTTGATTATGTATGTACGTATGTACATATGTACATATGTTACCTGCAGGCAAACAGCTGTTTGTGCCCCTTTTGCTGCAAACTTGACCTCACCATTTTGCTTGCGAGCTGGCCACCGGAAGACAACAAATTTGGCCTATACGATATTTAAAGCGCAATTCTTGGTTATGCAAAAATGAGTCCTTACGATAAAGGCAAGAATCACAAATCTACCCAGCGTGCCTTGACTGCCGAGTTCTTGATCAAGCGAGCGCACAAAGCTTACGAAAAGTACCGCCAATCTGGCAAGAAAATTCATATACGTTACGCAATAGAACTCGCAGCCGGAGCTATAAGAAGAGCTACTGCACCCCCCGCCTCTTGGTCGCTGAACCTTGTCCACTACCTGAGAAGTCGGTACGAGCAATTCGAACGCCCGGCTGATCTTGATAGAGCTGTCTTGATTGCGCGACGTGGCATTGCAGCAGCGCATGCGGACAGCCAGGGGAAATCGCGTCTGCTGAACGCACTTGCGGTGCTGCTATTGTCGCGCTACACGAAACGCCGAGCATTTCCCGACTTGGGAAGAGCAATACAGGTTGCAGAAAAAGCCTTGGCGATTCTTCCACGACAATATCGGTCAGAGAAGGCCATGTTGCTGAACACATTGGCGAGTGTTTGGAACCATGTTCATACGCATACGGGCAAACTCGGACCCTTGATTCGTTCTATCCAGGCCGCGAAGGATGCAGCATCATGTGCGACAATTGACGATCCAGGTCAGGCCCTGTTCCTATACAACTATCTGAACCTTGTAAGTTTACGTTACACTATTCAAGGGGAGGTTAGTGATTTGGAAGAAGCAACATCAGAAGCGGAACGTGCCATTGGGCACCTTGCAGACGGACATCCGCTGAAACCAGAGCTGCTGAGCGACCTTGGGGCTCATTTGAACATTCTTTTCGGGCACACAAAGGAAGTGGCAGAGCTTGAAAAAGCAATTAAGTTTGGAAGGCAAGCTGTGAAACTCGTTCCAAATAATTCCCCGAGAAAAGCCATCTACTTGGGAAACCTTTCAAACAGTTTGTTGAGCCGGCACAGACTGAATTATGATCGACAAGACTTAGAGGATTCCATTCGTCTCTCGGAAGCCGCGGCCGACGCAATTCCAAAAGGACACGAGAGTGAACTAGAAGTTCGCCACAACTTGGCGACGAAGCGGATGGACCTATATCGCTGGACAGGACAAAATTTGAATTTTGAATCTACGGCCGAAGAAATGCGCCAATGCTTGGCTACTACACCAGATAATCATCATGCCCATGCAGCTCGGCTAGATGACTTCACAGCTTTACTCTTTTTGCAATTTGAGAAGACTGGAACGCTAAAATATTTGAACGAGGCGATCAAGCTGTCAAGGCGCTCAATTCAAATGACTCCTGCTGATCACCCAGATCAGTCCATCTACGCCAATAACTTGGGGTATTACTATGCACACCTCTATGATAGTACCCAGAACATGAGACATCTAGATATAGCATTGGCTTGTGTTCTGGCAGCTCTGGGCATTACTCCAAGGGAATCCATATGCTGCTCGACAACTCTTGGACGACTTGGTGCCATTTTCGAGAGAAGATACGAGCGGACAGGATCTGTTGATGATTTGCAAAAAGCCATCTGCTTCACGACCAATGCGGTAGATGCCAGTCCGAAAGCCTCGATGGAGAAGGCGGCAAAACTCAGCGATCTGGGATCGTTGCTCGAGAAACAGTACCTGCGCACAGGTGCAATAACATATCTGAATGAAGCTATCGCGAGATCTGAGGAGGCCATTCAAATCACACCAAGAGATCACGCTACCTTGTCTGGACGGTTGAACAACCAGGCCATCAAATTGATAGAGCATCATTCACGTACAGGGCTACATCATACAGTTGATGAGGCTTTTCACCATGCATCTCGCGCAGTGGAACTAACATCGCGCGACCACCTCGACTGGGCAATGTATGCGAGTACCCTTGCATCAGTACTTCACTCCCGCTATGAGCTATCAGAAAAGGAAGAGGACTTGGCGAGAGCGATCGAATATGAGAGAAAGGCACGTGATACGGTGCCAAAGGATCATGCACTACGCATGACGTATCAACACAACCTTGGTATCAGCCTCTCAACATTATATCGAATGACCGCGAATGAGAAATATCTATCAGAAGCTATAGGTCTCATTACAGAATCGGTTGAGTCGGCGCCTAATGATAGTCCGCTTCAGGCTGAGAGAAAAAATACCTTAGCAAGCCTACTTGAAACACACTACCGCCAGGCTAAGCAGGCCGACAGAAGACAAGAAGTTCTGAGTCTCGCGCTGGAAATTTGGAATTGTACAGTAGCAGTGCCATTTCAGCGCATCAAAGCTGGCTACAGAGCGCTACGAATGTTTGGTGAGGAACTACAATCTGAGACGCAGTATAGCGATAAGACTTCATCAGCCACGGGTTTCAACTCAGTGGTTCTACATCGAGCACTCGATCTCGGCGTGGCGTTACTGGACCTCCTTCCGGTGGTTCATACGCGCTATTTGGAAAGGAAAGACCAGCAGTTTGTGGTATCCGCATTCTCTGGAGTGGCTTCTCTCACGGCTCATTTCTTCCTCACAGCTGGCAAGATATCAGAGGCCGTTGAATGCTTAGAGCGTGGCCGCACAGTCATCATTAACCAGTTGTTGAGCGATCGCAAAGATATCTCGGATCTAAAGCAAACGCATCCAGCTCTAGCCACAAAGTATGCGCGACTGGTCGCAGAGCTTAACACGGATCCTCACACCAACGTTGAAGGTGGCAGTACAAGACGCAGGAACGCAGTCCGGGAGCTCGATGCCTGCATTTCTGAAATGAAAGCTTCAGCTGGAAGTGGCCTTTTGAATCTGGGTCAGTCTGTCTCAGAGATGCAGCAAAAGATCGGAACGAGGCTTGTCATTCTCGTGAACGTGAGCGATTTTGGAAGCTATGCTATTATCTTCTCAAGCGAGACGCTGCTGTCCATACCGCTTCCGAAATTAACGGCAAGCGAGGCAAAAATACACTTTGACAAAAGGTGGGCGGAGAGAAAGCCTAGCAAGCAGAGTGTGCTGAACGGTGAACTTTGCGAAGCCTTGGAATGGCTTTGGGAAGTTTGCGTTAGGCCTGTCCTATTGAGAATATCCGGCGAACCAGACGTAACAGTGGAAGCACTTCCCAGGGTGTGGTGGATAGGAACTGGGCTCGCGTCTTCGTTGCCATTTCATGCTGCTGGGAGCCACGGAAGCAATTCGACGGCCAACACGTTCAGTCGTGTTGTTTCATCTTATACGCCATCAATTATGTCCCTCATCCATGCCATACAGCACGATGTTAGGAGGATGCCCCGGACAGAAGGAAAAGTCCGGCTGCTCTTGGCAACAATGCCTACCACACCCTCCGCCACGAAATCGTATCCTAAGCTTCAAGTTGCGAAGGAAGCGAGCAGCGTCATGCGGTCCATGGGTTCTCATGTGGAGGTGGAAGTACTGGAGCACCCTGATGTGGAACAGGTCTTGAAGTCGTTGGAAATCTGTCACGTTGCACATTTTGCTTGCCACGGAGCAGTTGACCGCCGTGATCCTTCGAATACCGCATTGGTGTTGCAACGCCGCGAAACAGACGGCATTTCTAAACAAGATCTTCTAACCGTTCAAAAGATCTCGGAGTTGAAGTTAGAGTCTGCTTGCATAGCTTACCTGTCTGCGTGTTCTACAGCTGAGAACCGCGCTATGAATCTGACAGACGAGGTAATTCACACGGCCAGTGGCTTTCTAGTCGCCGGCTTTCCCAACGTCATCGGCAGCTTGTGGGGAGCCAATGACTCTGCGTGTGCCAAACTTGCGACCTATTTTTATGCACAAGCATTGGATGAAAGCGGGAGTGGCATCACAGCAAACGTCGCTGTAGCGGTACACGGGGCAACCAAGCGGCTGCGCAATGCACAGCCGAAGGCGCCAACAAACTGGGCACAGTTTGTTCACTGGGGTATTTAAAGAGCTCTGTACGACACTGGCTCCATTGCTCAAGTCATTTTCCGCCTATGCACTCATCCAATGGGAATAAAGCGCCGCGACCGATGCTGCTTGTCACCCTCTGTGGGCGACGTGGACCCAACAAAGCACAGCTCCTGCTTCAATAATTAATTTGCACTCTAGAAACATGACTCAATTGATTCAAGGAAATCCAGGTAGTAAAAAGGCTATGCGATGGTGTTGATGCAGTAATGTCCATTCCCGGTCCTCTCCTCGACCCAATCTTCGTCAGGCAGCGTGCTTTCCGTTCCAACTGTCACCTCAATCACATCATCCCCTTCGTCATCGCTCATATCATTATCGCTCGTGTCCGACATATTGCCATCCTGACTATTGGCTCCGCGCCATGCAGTATCAAGACAAGTCCACGTACAAGTACGCGAGAGCTTCGTGGGGTTCGAAGAAAGGCATTTGAGCCACTTGAACGTAACTTGGCGGTATCTCAGAGCGAAGATTCGCTCCCCAGGGGCAGCAATCTCCAACTTGTTGCTGGTGTCACGATCGGTCCCCCCCTCCATGGCTGGCGAGATGACCTTGAAATTTGGCGGCAGATTGCCGAGCAGCCGCATAGTTGCCTCACTCTGCTTTGTGGCAGTAAAATCCACTTCGATGCGCGGATCAATCAGAGTTTGTATGCCGATGATCATGTATATGCTTTGGTCGGAAGCAGCCTGCTCTTGTATCCATAGTTTCGTCTCCTCGCTTTTCATAGCATGTTGAAACCAGGTCGTGACATTCTTCAGCAGATACCACTTTGCGCGACCTGGTGCAATGGTGCAAGAGCCTGCTGATTTCCCAAGCAGCTTGGCTGAAATCAAGGAAGATAGCGCTGCACTGAATCTCGTCTGCGCGCTGTTGTTCCACAGATTGGTAAAGTTAAACTCTTCCTCAATTACTGGTGCTCCCCTGTCAACTTTTGGAGGCCAATAATCTTCATGAACCGCTGCGAGGTTGGTGGTAAAGCCGCCAAGAGTAACATTTTCCCTCGGAAGGAAAAAAGTGGTTGGAATGACTGCGAGGGACATTTTCGTCGGGCGTACAGAGACTGTCCAAAGAGCAACTTCTATGGAAACGGAAACCTTGGCCTCTACAGATTTGGCGCGGGGTAACAACTGATTGCGGAGCAGGGGGCGGCACGGATAATAGTAAAGTATTGAAAAAAAAAATACCCAAAAAATACCATTACTATCCCCTTGACTGTGGAGGAGGAGCGAGCAGGTAACTTACAGGGATTCCGTCCAACCAGGCATCTCAAAAATCTAGGTGCTTCCATCTAGGTGCTTCCACCAGCAGATGGGAGGTACTGTGGCGTAGGCGAGTACCAGGTTTCACTTCCTTCCCAGGCGTATCGGTATGTGTTTTTTGCAACTTCCTGTCTCTTTTCCCTGTGGAAATCGTGACCTGCTCCTCCTCCACTGCGACAGTGCCTGATTCAACAAAGATATAAGCCAAGGGTATAAATGGTGCTAAGTCTATGCCTAGATGCTGTGCCTTAAAAATATCTAGAGGCTGGAAGGATAAAGAAATGATGTAGTATCTCAATTGGAGTAAAATAGAAGAGAGAAGAGTTGAGGCGCGGAAGAGAGGGGGAGTAATCCACTAGTTAGCAGACGAAGGCGTTGGCAAAGAGAAAAACAGGACAGGGATGGGCAAGAGGCTTTTACATTCAGCAGGCAGGAAGGCTAACTGGTTGAATTCTCGATATATTGTCGACAGAGGAAGAGGGTTGGTGGGTTTTCTTCCGTTCATGAATTTTTCCATGGCTGTAGTTTCATGGTAACCTGCTGACGTAACTTGGGTGAGTGTGTCTATTTTGGCATCCTGGTGGTGTGCCCACCCAGACATCAGTTGCCCGAGCCTTGGTCAAGCGGCGGCTCGTCCCGTTGAATGTTCCCGGCTCCCACAACAGCTCATTCTTCCACCAGCATCAACCAATATCTACAATGTCTTTGCCAGTTACTGCGGAACAACCATACTTGAATGGTGATCGGCCGGATCCGGGCTGGCGGCCGTTCCCAGTGGATCCTCCAAGCCCACCATGGGAGCCAGTTGTTTTATTTTGGTTAATGGTAATAACTCTTTTCATCGCTTTGCTAGTCGCGAGACGACGCAAACCACCAGTGACAGCACACACCGCGCCGCTCACAGAAACCACGCCGCTACGAAGCGCAGAAACCACGCCGCTACGAAGCGCAGAACTGCCGCCACCGCCGTACGAACCAGGTCCGTCGCTACATCCAGAACAGCGGATGAATCCAGAACCGACGACGAAACCAAAGCCCCCAATGCACCCGGAAACTCCAATGCGTCACTAACCACAGACGGGTCACGTCAGGTCACCGCTTCTCAGCAGGGTAAGCACATCCTCGAAGCAGTACTTGGCTGCCTCTCAGCAAAACCAAGAAAGATGACGAAAAAAATATAGATGATTAACTATGATGCAGGAAAACTAACTTTACCTTGTACGGGGTAGATTCTCTCTCGTTTGATGCTATTCTTCCCCTTCTTGCTCTGGCGCTGCTGGACAGCCAGCGCTGCCCTCAAAATCAAATCACATTAGAGAAACTGTCAAACAAATCAAACAAATCACCGCCGAAAATGTATCAGACAAACAAACGCAAAATTTTCAATTTGATTTACATTTACTACATTTTGCTAGTCTAGCTCTTTGAGCTGTGTCTAAACATCACCACTGCCTCGCACAGCATGCTTCCAGTCAACGCAGTTTCTAGTCGCCGCTCGAGTGGCAATTACTTCAACATGTCCGACACAGTGTTGAGTAGGATTGAGAATGAATTAGCTATGTACGATAGGACAGGAACATCCAGAACTCTCGCTTGTACTCTACAAGGGTCTCCCGCTATTGGAAGTAAATCCTACACTTAAAACCCGACACGGTATAAGCTCAAGGTGGTCGTAAACCGATGTTTGTCGGCTAGGGACTCTCTCCGAAGAAAAAGATACTAGCTGTGCCACAAAATGAGCTAGTGTAGCATGCATTTCAACCTGTTGCTGAAGCTTACTGACAGCACATGCCTCCAGGTTCGTAGCCGTATGTAGCTTATAAAATTGAGGTGGCACAGGCAATTCCGCAGCCAGGCTTTCCCAGGTACTGTATCTACTGTAGAATTTTAGCCAGGGCACCTCCGTCACAGCTTAGACAAGCCCCAGAAAGAACTGCGAATCGCCACTTCGTTCCACCTCTGTGAACTAGCATTCAAGCTCTATCTGGCAGTCGCTCTCTCCTGGCCATGTCCCTCGACCTCTCCGCGCTCTCGGAGCACCAAATCACCTGCTTCCTCCGCGCCGCCCCAAACTCCCAATGGCGGTAGAAAATTGCATTCACCAGGGCTGGCCAAATCGGGGGCGGACCTGCGAACGGCCTTTCCAAGTGGTTCAGCCACCATATGACACGGGATCAAGCACCACAGTCTGGCCCGGTTGCATCGGAGCCTGCCAATACTCAAGCTGGGAATCCTGAGGCTGTATGTTGCAACGGGTACTGTACATAACTTGGCCGGGCTGCGGTGGGGGGGCTGAGACCCCTGACAGAGTGGTTTTCAATACGTTTTAGCGTCGCAAGAGCTAATCGTATTGGACTGATCACCCTGCATCATCGTGCCATTGCGTAGTATTTTTCCTCATATAGCAAATTAATCCCGGCGACAAGCCGATCGCACCTGTACTAGGCGCCATTGAGAGCGGCTCTAAGATAACGAGAGTGTTTGAAGATGGAGCTTGCATCACAATATGGAACTAACTCAATTTGATAAGATAATCAATCGCAGAATAGACTAGTCTTGCGTTGAGAGTAGCTTATTTCACAATTATTCGAAGCTTGAGCATTATCATTAGTTGGCTTGATACGTAGCAAATCCACTTGACTGGGTTAATGAAGCGTGGGTGGGTGTATTGATGCTAGGAAATGTGCTGTTCAAACTCAGCAATAATCCAATCACAAAATTGCAGCCATTGCTTGCGCCATATCGTTGCATACTGGCCACGAGCAGTTTCGTTGCCTCCATCTTTCTTCTCCCAGCGGCCGTCCTCGTCGCAAAAAGATGCGTATGAGATACTTGTTTCAGCAATGCTTCCCAGGCCTTCTAGTCCAACCGAATCAAAATTATTCAGTACTTGCCAGAAATCGCAACTAACCCGTGTTCCAATGTGCCCGAACACTCCTGGGGTGTCGCTCGATAGAGCTGTGGCAATTCCATTGGCAAGCAATGCCGGGACTGGATGGCATGATGTGCTTGCATTCAGCCGAAGAAGCTCGTTGCTGACTGGGCATACTTCTATGCAAATGTCTTCTGCTTTGACTCTCGCCATAGCCGTTGGATGCTTGTAGAGGGAATAGCCGTGGCCGATGCGCCTGGTGCCCAAAAGGATGGCGTCGAACAGATTAAGGTCGTGGGGGTCTCCGTCGCCTGGAACTTCTCCCGCATGGAAGATGAAGGGAATGTCCAAGCCTCTCCTCTCGCATTCTGATCGGAACCATAAGAGAGATTGGAGATGTTCTTCTAGTGTTCGACCGAGACCTTCTTGCCCCACGAGGTCATATCCAGCAATCAAAGCAGGAAATTCTTCCTTTGCTGCTAAACAATTCCTCATGTCACGCAAAATGAATGAGTCATCTTGCCCACGGTGGCAAGTCCATATGATCCGCGCGCCCCAGAAAGAAGCTCCTGCATCAGAGCGCTTGAACCTGCCCATTTCCTCTTGAAATATACGCAGCACATCGCGATACTGCCCTGGCTTACCGTCGGAGAGTTTGAAAGGGGAAAGAAAAACAACGCGGAGATCGATCCAATAAATCTCGTCCGATAGGGCTTGAGCAAACATGCGGTGAACGAATTGGCGGAATATCGGCTCGCAGAAAGTTATCCCTGCCAAAGTGTTGAAGATGGACTCAAAACGAGACCAAATACGGTCGATTCCTTCGTAGTGAGCTTGGCAATCGCTTGTAGAGAACACAACTTTCGAGGCTATGTGCTCTTCAAACGCTTGCGAGCCTCCGAAGGGATATTGGCTAGCAGCTTGCCCCAAAGGAACCAGTGTCCCTGGTTGATATGCATCGGAAAACAACTCAGCCGGGGGGGTGACACTGGAGTTGGGTGCGTATTCAAACTCTAGAGCAGCATGGCTAAGCTCACTGGGAGATGTGAGTGGGATGCTCGACTTCACATGCATTCCAGGGGTCGTCACGGCGACATGTATGAGCCACGGCACTGCAAGCTGTTAGAGGGAGGTAACACAGAAAACGAAGGCTGAGGGAAACTCACTATCCACCATTCCATCTAAATGGGCATGGAGTAACGCACCCTTTGGGAGCTTTTTGACAATCTTCCATGTTTGAGTTTGCTCAATAGTTTCTTTGGCGAGATGGAATGCAACGCCGGGAAAAATGTGACGCTGCTGGTCGTCGATTCTTGGCGCCCAGTCCTGGGTAAGCTCGCGAGCACGGATTTGACGAACAATGTCACATGCTTTTCTCTCTTTTGCCGACAAGCTCTGTCGGAAACCATAATCTAACCGTTGAATTTAAATTAGTCTTCGTCTACCCCGTGCAGCTGTCTGCTTACCGCGTCTGAGTTCCTCCTCGGAACGCAAGAGTTGGCGCTTTGCACTTAAGTGCGCTTGCCTCAGATTTTCCATTTTGCTGAATTTGGTGCTCAACCAAGATTTTTCGTTTCAGTACTTTGGGACTTTATCAGTCGCTTCTTTGTGCGCATCGAGTATGGTGGTCCAATGTAGAGGGGCCGTCGGCAGTGAGTCACACGCCGGGACAATTGCTCTCTTCGCCTAGACGGCAGGCATCGGTGCCGCCATGTAGTCATCGGTCGGCATACGCCTACGGAGCTGATGCCGAAACGAAGTCCCTTTCACGGCTTAACAGAATTCTTATCCGGGGCTTGTATCATCAATTATTCGGCAACTCTGATGATGCTATTGCTTGACTGTTCGCCGGGCCTTTGGTTTGGCTGATTACCCGACTTAACCGCACGCTGGAGTCAATGTAACAGCAGTGGAGAGATCGGTTATAACGATATACGTGGCTGACAGTTAGACCCGCTAGCGACGACTCTGCGAACAAGCAAAAGAATGATATCAGACTTCCAGCTTGATAATTTACAAACCTACAGTACTGTACTGGCATTTCACTACCGCATATTCAACGAAAACTTGCGCCGCTCTAAAACTTCAATATAAACCATCTCGGGACTCCATCCCGCAGCAAGCCTTGAACCACTATATCTCTCTGAAAACAAAACGGCATATGTATATTATAGTCCGCTCCTCTTTGATCTACTCAAGCACTGGGTTCTCGTAATCGCAGCTGACACCGCACATATCACAATCGAAGATAGCCTATTACCTATTTGCTATGGATAACCCTAGCTCATCAGCAAGCCGCGGCAGGCTTCCCATGATTCGTTTATTTTTCGCTTGTCCCCGGGGCGGTGCTACGCTTTCAATGCGAATCTTTGCGAGGTCGCCCTCCTGCGCAGTCACGAGCGGACTCACTTTATTAATAGGCCGCATCAGCCCCGGAGATCTTTCCAAGTCCGAATACTCCATTTCAGATGGCCATTCCATTTTAGATGGCCTTGCTAATCATTGCGTCTTTGCCGAAGCCGTTGCTTCAGGCAAGCACTTCCTGGTCTCGAAAGAAGAATTGAATATTGACAAAGAAGAGTATGAGGCATTACACGACATATGTTCAACGCCATCTGCCTATACAATGGTACAGCCTGTTTTCCTCATTCGCGACCCTATCCGCGAATTTAGCAGCTGGAAGAGTGCTGGATGGCAAGATATCGATAGTTTGATACACGGTTACATCAGCCTGTTTCAGGTTCTTGAACAAACCTCATCGCATGCAGTCTCGTGCCTTCTATATGAGAAACTCGTTGAAAATCCTCAAGTCGAAATCCAACATATATGCGAAGAATGGCAGGTCCCATTTTCCGAGGCAATGCTCAAAGGCCCTTTAGGCTTGTCCTTCTTCTCGGCAGACGGCGAGGATGTCAAACTCTGCGGCGATGAGGCTGCAGGTCCATTCGCGACATTGGAGGCCAATTCTTTTATAGCACCCAAGGTGGAAACGCACGGTCTCCTCTCCAACGACGAAAAGGAGATTCTCGAGAAGAGCATCGGACGCCAGTATCTTTGCTGTTGGAAGGACGATGTCGTGCGTCTACGGACCATTTTTTCCGAGAAGACGTGGATCGGCTTCGATCTCGACGACACTTTGCACGAATTCCGGCGTGCATCCTCAAAGGCGATCGACTGTATCCTTACAAGCATCTCAGCGCAGTATGGCACGCCTATGTCCAGGCTGAGGGAGCAGTATTCCAGGATCCTCAAGGCAAAGACGGCAAGCGCATTCTCGGATGGCAGGTCGTCTTTCGACTACCGTAGGGAGAGATTCACCCTCCTACTTACATACTTCTCCTTGCCACAAACCACAGAGTTTTTAGATGCGCTACTTGAGTCCTACGAAACGGCTTTAGTCGGCGCCCACGAGTTGAAGTGCGGCGCTATAGGCTTGCTGTCTACTATAAAGGGGATGGGGAAGAAGATTGTGGTCATCACCGAAGGTCCTCAGGATGGGCAAGAACGCACGGTCAACGCCCTCGGTATTAGAAACTACATCGATTTCCTCGCAACGACAAATCACTTTCGCGTCTCCAAGGTCGATGGCCTGTTTCGCAAAGTCCTCCAACACTTGGGCATTTCCTCCGACGAAATTGCCTATGTCGGCGACAGCGAGGAGCGAGACATGGAGCCGGCCATAGCCGAAGGCATATTCTCTATTCATCTTGCCGAGGCGAAGAACATATCGTTGAGTTCATCTCCTCCACGTGTCAATACATTGAGGAAGCTGCAGTATATAATGTCGGAAAAGGCGTGAAACAAATGTACAGAGAGTTGCCAGTTCAAACGTGGTGTTGAAGACGATAATAAAAGGCGGTCATTGTATCTTTCTGCATTGTGACTAAGAAGAACATTTAAACATTCCAACTTAACCGACTATCGTATAACTAATCACGGCTGCTAAGAGTCTTTCCTCGAAGTCAAAGACTAGTAAAAAGTCAAGATTGCTCTGTCTGCGAAGACATGTTTTGCCGAGTGTCTTGGTCGATAGATTGCCTCAACATTGTAAAGATAGGAGCGTAACTCATATATTGTTCGCCATAGGTAAGATTGAATCCGTAGTCAAAACCAGGGGGATTGTGGCCCTGGTTATGCTGTATAATGGTTTCAAGCTTGTCCATGGCCTTGACCGCCCGTGCTTCCGGCGTCTTTCCAGCTTCGTACTCCTCCCAGAGCGAGAGCAACGACTTGCGTAGCGAATCTGGTAATTCTCTGGTCAGGTGTTCAAGATCAGCACGCTCTTGTTTACCCTTGTCAGGAAATTTGCTCGCTTCGACGGCTGGGATATCGCCATGGATGGCTTCGCCTAGGTCGTGTACAACACAGAGCTTAAGTACGCGTGCCATGTCAACACCTAGCAAATCATCTTCAAGCACCATTGCCATAAGGCAGAGTCGCCAGGTGTGTTCCGCTGTGCTCTCGTTCCTTCCTTTAGATGTAAAGGCATAACGCATAACATCTTTCAGTTGCTCTGCTTCGCGTAAAAACGCGAGCTTGCTCTTGACACAGTCTGAATTCATCTATCTTCCAAGCGTTAGCGCTTTTAGCTGGCACATCTTTCATCATAGAAGGCTTGGTAGAAGAAGCAAGTACCTCTGTGTAGTGGATAAAACTCGAAGACGAAACCTGCATCAGCAATAGAAGTAGGATGCTTATGGTAGTGCTTGGCAGGGCAATTCGTCTTTTATATTTCCAACGGGTTGTGGGGCCTCGTCAAATGCGTAGCCACCCACTAGTTAGGTTAGAGATGGATGCGGAATCGGTTATAACTACATGGCTGTGGCTGGCCGGCCATTGAGGCGTACATACATAGAATGAATGCTAAGATCGGTTGATCGGCCGCAAGCTGCGGGGATTTTGACGCTAGAATATGCAGATACCGGTTAAAACGATACCCCGATACAGTGATTAGAGCGCAGGGCACGGATAGAGAAGGAACTCCCAGCCCGACACAAATCTGAGAACAGCAATAGAATCATCAGTTCGGGCTTATGATTTGCTGCACAGATTCTGTCTCACTTTATTAGCCACACTCCCCGCGTATTCAACAGAGTGCGAGTGCTACTGCGTGATTAGTGCCAAGAAGCGAATCAACCCGGCGTGTGACTCATTTCCCCGAACTTTGGATGGTGGTGGAGCGTTAGTTACGTTATTATTGAAGTGGGCAGCGTCAGACAAGCACCTTACACACCCGTTGTTCCTCTACTATTGCTATTTTAGAGATGCCTTCAACAGGTGCCAACGGCGCATTGCGGGGATCAATTCGTTATTTGGCGAAAATATTGCGCAATGGCACGAAACTGCGGGACGATGAGCTTAACACAGTTTTCAAGCCAAAGTCTTGACCCATTCACAGCTGGCAGGCGCAAGTGAGAGCAGCCCCAGCAGACTTGATCATAATATTTCTGCATATAAATGGCATATTGCATGCATCAACCAAAGCTCGGCGCCTTCTAGAGTGCATCTTTCGCCCGTGTATTTTCTGGCCGAGCACATACATCATGCTGCCTTCTCTCCCTGAGTTTGCCCTTATAGGGCTGCTTCTCTTTCTGCTCACCGCAGCTGACGACACATACAAATCTCGCCCTGACTTGTCTCCGCCGCAGCTGAATATCACCATCCCATGCCATGGTAGATGTGAAGCGGGCTACCTCTTTGTTGCTCCCTTTGTTGGCTATACAGATCCCGAAAACCACGGCCCAAAACAAGCTGCACCATATATTTTATCCGACGACGGTGATCTCGTATGGTCCGGTTTCACCTATTTCGCAACTTGGGCAGGCAACTTTCAGGCATCGCGCTGGAAGGGGCAAGACGTGCTCTTCGCCTTTGAAGGCGCGCATAACGGTCTTCACGGCCATGGTCATGGCCACCACACTCTACTAAACCAGAATTACGAAACCGTTCGAGAGCTACGAGCTGGCAAGCACGCACTCTCAGACAAACACGAATTTATCATTGTCGACGAAACATCGGCGTTGATTCAGATCCACCAGCCGTTGCAAATGGATTTGGAACCGTATGGAGGTCTTGATGGCCAGACCTGGATTGTGGATGCCCGTTTTCAAGGTATGTGGAATCCTATTCTGGAAGTGGTGCAATAAAACTTATTTGGAATGCAGAACTCGATATCCAGACGGGGAAAGTTCTCTTTGAATGGAGCAGCCTTGATCACACTACGCCCGATGAAACTGCATTGCCGCTACCCCTTGTGTGAAAGGCCGCTAGTAAGTTGATTCAACTATCTAGTTCCTAT
>NW_017387450.1:0-7380 GCF_001636725.1 Cordyceps fumosorosea ARSEF 2679
AGAGTTCTATTTAACTATCGTTATCCTAGGAGAGCCGTGTCGCGATGTGGCGGAACTCCCTTGCATAATACTACGCGGAGTCCGTCTGTCTTAGCTGCTTAAGCTTATGGACTACCATTCGTTCCTCATTAGGGTCCCCGAACGTAGTTTCAAGCTTCTTTTTAAATTTACTATAATCACTAAAGATTCTAGTTGTCTATTCTTTAGGTTCTTCTTCGTTAAGATAATCTCGTAGGGTTAGCTCCTACTACTCTAACGCTTTTCCTATAAGAAGGTTTCCTATATAAAGCACTTTTACCTTAGGCTTCTTAATAGTGTTATTAACGCGTAGATACGCCTTAGCTTAGGTTAAGAAGGTTCGTACGTCTCCTCTAACTCCATCGTACGGGTTAGGTTTAGGGAATTTAGGGAGGGTGATAACTCTAGTGGTGCTTAGGACCTAAAGTTAATTAAGTTTCTCTATAAGGTCATTAACCTATTTAGTAAGTTAGGCGATAGTCTACCCTAGGTTAGTGGTGTTACTACTAACGGTGGACATTATGGAGGTTAACTGCTTAAGGTTTTTTAAGGTAACTCACTGAATAGGACTGATTAAAATGTAACGGTGGCTCTTCTCTAATCCACAGTAAATCTGTTTCTTAGGAAGTGAGTCAGGTTGAATACACTATAGGTGCAGATGAGTAGTATCGTAGCTTAAGTCACGTTTAGGAGATTACTCCTAATAGTAGAACTATTGCTTAGATTAATCAGTAGAGATCTAGTCTAGCTATCTACTAGGAATCCCCTTCCCTATATACCCTTCCTATCCTCTACTGTGCTACCTGGATCACTGGCTCACGCTGAGGTCGTGATCCTTTCTTAGCTCACTGGCTCACGGTGACCCCGTGAGCCTATCGTGGTCACGTGACTTTCTATCCTGATCGGGCGTCCTACAGGCGTCCCGCCTGGCCTCCTTCTCGGGCCGCCCTGTGTCACTCTTGTTTGTTCGTAACACTACGACACCTTAAGATTTTAGGGGTATAGCTGATTGGAAAAGCTTATCTTTTACTAGATGTTAGAGACGTAGCCATAATACTATCTGCTAATAACGGAGAACGCATTTTAGCGCTTATGGCTAAAGTACGAGAGGGTAATAAGTGGCGATAGCGCTGTTTAAGAAGCAAAAGACTTAGTTGTTGATTTATTCGGCTAATATATAGTATAAGGAGGCACGAAAGCTAGGATTAATCTACGAGCATGGCCGAGAGTAAATGGTAGTAAATAGCACATGGTTTGTACCTAAATAATAATTGACTACTATTTCGTAGCGTACCCATCTGGCTCTAGAAATCCCGTCTTTGCCCTGATAGCACTTTCTGTATCGCATGGGGTTCTTCCCTAGCGTGAACAGGCCTACTGTACAGATTGTACAGACACAGAACTTCTTGGTACATCTAACACACCCTGCTTCGTGCTATTATAGTTAAGCGTATCCCCCTTTTCTTTCCTTCCCGCCTTAGAAAGTTTAGATAATCGTATATATTTAGGTGGGAGTATAAAGATAGAGTGAAGAAATTATAGTACTAATACTAGTAAGTACTATACTATACTAGAGCCACTATAGCCCTAATATAAGTTTCCCCCCCTATTACTAGGATAATAATCTAAGTAATAGTTAAGGAAATAGTTATATAGATACTAAAAGTAAATAAAAGTAAAGAAAAGTATAAAGACTACTATTAGCCCTAGTCCTATACTAATATAATAGTAGACTAAGGATAACTAACCCTATTTATTAAACTAGTACTAGTATAATATAATAGGGAGTTAGTAGTTAATACTAAAGACTATACTTAAGAAGTATAGAACTAGTTACTATTAGAGGTAGTAGTAATAGTTAATAGGGCCCTCTAGGCTAATACTATAGTGGCTATATAGTGGCTCCTATTAAAGGATATTATCCTTTTATTCTATAATAGTATAAAGGAATACACTAAAGATAACTAGTAGGTAAAAACTGTATTTAGTATAGAGGTAATAATAGCCTACTATATATATACTATAGTAGTTAAAGTAATACTAATAAAGGAGATCCTTTAAGATACCTTAGGACTAATAAATATACTATTAGCCTTTAATAAAGTAAAAATAGCCTCTACTAAAGTATAGTACCTTTAAACTAGAGTAAGGATAAAGGTATTACTAGTTATTAGTATATATAATATAGAAATAGTAAACTAACTCTATAAGAGAGGAGTATACTTTAACTCCTAGGTATTCTAGTAAAAGCCCTATATAGAGATAGTATAGCCCCTATAGTACTTCTAGTACTATATATTTAGTTATATTAGGAAATTAGAAATTCTATACTAAAAATAAGTAATATAACTAGTGTATATACTATACCTATAGTAATAGTAAAAACTACTTAGCTTAAGAAGACTCTACTAAAGAAAGATACTTAAACTATAATAGAGGTTACTTAGTGTGGGCCTAAGCCTACTTTATTATAGAATAGAACTAAGTAAGAGTTAATAAAGTATACTAGTACTACCTTACTTACTTTAAAACCTATAATACTCTTAATAATAGAACACTATAGTCACTAAGAGCCTCTTCCCTAAGGAAGAGGGCTATAAGTAGTCTATAACTAAAGGGCCACCCACTTAACACTAGGCCCACTAAGAGACCCTTCCCCTACTAAACGAATGTACTTAACTTTAGATATAGCTAGAGCTAGGACACTACTAAGTAACCTAGCCTAATATAGATTATACACTAGGATACACCCGCTTTTAACCTAGCCTTAGGGCCTATTACTCTAGTTATAGGATCCTAATCACCCTAAAGGCTAACTACACTACTAATAAATATAACACCCCCCCCCCTAACTTAGGCGGCTATAACGCCGCCTTAGGACGCCCTTATACTAGCCTAGCCTAAATGAATAAATAAGGATCCTCTTATAGAACGTCTATAAAGATAATAGTAATATTAGGTTAGCCCTCTACTTTATAGATAGACTAAATATACTAGTAATATAGGAGGTTATACTAGGCCGCCCCCTACCCGCCCCTATTATAGTACTATATTAGTGCCTTTAGGGGGGAGGGTGGATAGTGACTTATATATATAAGAGAATTAATAGATTAACCTAAGAAGTAATAGTAGAGTTAAATATATATTATATCTAGTTCTAGACTAAACTACTCACCCTTATAAATATCTACTTTAAGCCTAGGGTGAACCTAACGCACCTACTCTATAGAGCCCTAATAGCGCTTAGGGTCCTATAGGTAATAGTAGGAGACTTTAATATACACTACCTAACCTAGGACCTCTATATAAAACAGTCCTAGTATATAAATAAGACGGCTAATAAACTAGCCTACCTTAGTACTATACTTATTACCCCCTTAAGAATAGTTATATAGTATAAATATAATAGGCGTCCTAGTACACTTAATCTAATATAGATATTACTATAACTAAAGGCGCACTATACACTTATAACTAGGGACCTAGCTAGGTCTAACTATATCCTATAGCTTATAGAACTATAAGCCTATATAATAGAATAGTCCCCTATCTATAAGAAATAGACGTTAATTAACTAGGATATAGTAAAAGCTAAGGCTATAGTATAGCTCTTAGCTATAGCCACTATACTAATAGGCAGCCTACTGTATCTAGAGATAGCTTATAGGTGGCTAGCTATAACCTTAGTTAATATTACTAACTAGGCTGTCCTAGAGACGGCCCCACTATAGAATAGGCAGCTAGAGTAGTAGACTTAGGAAATAAGATAAACTATAAGCTATACTAAGGAAGTATAGAGAAGAGCCTAAAGGATAAGAAATTAGATAGACTAGGAGGCTACTACTAAGTTATATAAAGTATAGACTTAAACTATAACTAAGGTATAATAGATAGTATAGAGGATATACTTTAACTTAATTAATAATATATCCTTACTCTAAAGATAGTTTAAGTAGGCTAAGTAGAATATAATAGACTATATTATAAATATAATCCTAGTACTAGACTAGCCTAAATATAGGTTACTAGTCTAAATAAAAGAGAAGAAGACTAATATACTAGTTAAGAAGTTCTTTTTAAACCTAATAGAAGTAAGAACTACTATTAAACTAACTAAAGCGTAGGGTAGACTTAACTATAAGTAGGATACTATAGAAATCCTTATAGAAATAATACTAAAGGAGGTTAATAACACTTTTAAAAACTACACTACTTAGAACGCACTAGGGCTAGACAGGGTCCCCTATAGCCTCCTAAAAGCCTTTAGCCTAACCCTCCCTACTATACTCACTAGACTATATAACTTATTACTAGAGATTAGATATTACCTAGTATAGTACTAGGCTAGGACTATAGTGGTCCTATAAAAGCTAGGAAAGAGCCTAACTAAGCTCTATATAGTAGGGGGATAGAGACTAATCACTCTCTTTAATACTATAAGAAAGCTCTTTAAGAAAATACTTATAACCTAGATTATAACTATAGTAGAGGCAGGAGGCACACTAGATCCTACCTAAGGGCTAGATAGGTAACTAGAGATAGAGATTAATAGAGATAGTAATATCTATAGTAGTAGAATTAATAAAGATAATATAGGCCTACTATAGGGCTGTGTTACTCCTTTAACTAAATATAACTAGGGCCTTTAATAATATTAACTACTAACTACTCCTAAAGGAGATAAAGAGACTAGGCTTCCTAATATAGATTATTAAAATTATTTAATCCTTCTTTAATAATTAAATAAACTAACTCTAGATTAATAGTAGATTAATAATATAGAGGGTAGTTAAGTAAGGGGTACTATAGGGCTCCTTACTCTTACTTATCCTCTTTATCCTTTTTATATCCTCCTTATATACTACTCTTAAATTAGTCCTAAGTCTATATACTATTAGGTTTACTAATAATATAAACCTCCTATATATTAGAAGGAACTATAAAGAAACTAAAGTAATAATAGTAGAGGCTTAGACTATCTATAAAGAATAGTCTTAAAATAATAACCTAGACTTCTTAATACTAAAGTTTAAGCTTATATACTTTTAATACGGCTAATATAGTTATACACTAGACTTAAGTCTAATTATACTTAAGGGCGTAATAGTTTTACTAGTTAACTAAATATAGTTACTAAGTATAATCCTTACCCCTACTCTAAGATAGGGGAAATAAATTAAAGTAGTGTCTAATAAGGTTAAGATAGTAATCTAGGCCCTATACACTACTACTAGGAAGTTATAGGGCCCCTAAGGAAAAGAAGTAAGAGACTTTTACTTTAGAGGTATTAGACTAATAATAGCTTTTAGAGTTATAATATAGTACTTACCCTCTACTAAGGCTACTATAGGCCTAGCCTAGGCCCTTAGTAGCCTCTAAGTGTAGTGCCTTAGGATCACTAGGGGAGCCTTTAAAGCCACCCTAAAGTACTATATAGAGGTAGAGATAGGGGTTCTCCCTATTAATCTATACCTTACTACTTAGAAAAGTAGGATACTAAATTAGTAAGAGGCTAATAGGGCTATAGTGTGGCTCTAATACACCTCTATATAGGTTACCTCCCTTACACTATAATAAGGCTAAAGGAGGAGGACTACTAGAATACACCCCCCCCTCTTACTTTAAGACCTATATAAAAACATCCCTAGGGCCCCTAATAGGTCCCTACTAGGGGACTAGTGTGCGTTTAAATAATAGGTAATATAGTAATAAGAACTATAATAGGAATATAAAGAAACTAAATAATAGAGTAGGGTAAGGCAGCTAACTACCTTCCCTATATATAAACCACCTTAGGCCTAGTATAGGTCCTACTTAGACTTAATACTATATACACTAAAGTACTTTAGCTTAATTATTATATAGATAAGGATAAGAAAGATAGGACTAAATACTTTTCTCTTTAAGAAGAAGGTCCTTAGGTTTAACTTAAGTATATACTACTATACTAATAAGAGTAAGGATATATTCTACCTTCTACTATACTATATAGTGATTAGAGATAGAATAGTCCTTAGCTTACTCTTAATATAAGACTAATATAATATACTATAAACACTAGACTACTTAAAGGAGAGTAGAGTAATAGTAAAGTAGTTATATAATATATAAAGGCTAATATAATAGTTAAATAAAGAAATAAAGGACTTATATAGAGTAAGACTAGCCTAAGGGTAAAATAGAGTATTAATAAAATAACTTCTATTTATTAAAAAACTACTATTACTAGGCTAGGCTAGGGCTATATTATAACTATACTATAGACTACTAAGGCTTACTCTAGTATAATATATAAAAGAAAAAATTTCTAGTAACTAGGACTAACCTAGGCCTTTATTAGTTATAGACTAGGATTACTCTTTAGTATTACTAAACTCCTTACTGTCCTTAGCCTCCTCCTCCTCCTCCCCCTCCTCCTTAGGGGTTAGGGTTAGGGCGGGAGTAGTAGTAGGGGCAGTATAAGCGTTAACTAGTAAGGAGAGCTAGTAGTTAATATAATAAATCTCCTTAAGAATATTAGAGAGTAAGGCCTAGTTAGTTAAAGTAAGGGGGCGGCCTAGTGTAATAGTAGCTTAATCCTAATCTATAGTTAGTCTATTTCTTAGGTAGAGAGTTAGTTTAAGTGTATAAGTGTATATAAGTAGTTATTATAGTATAAGTTATATTAGGAGATATCTTCTAATAGTAGAGCTATTACTTAGATTAATTAGTAGAGATCTAGACTACTTAGTTATAAGAATACCTCCTCCTTAAGTACTTATTTACCTCTTTACTATAACTCTAGATTAGAAGGCTTAACCTTTAATCCTCTAGATCTTATTCTTAGATTAATAGCTTAATAGCTTAAGTCTTTAATCCTAAGGAGATAATATAATCTCCTATCCTTTTAGTAGCTAGTATAATAAGCCTTTACTTTACTTTACTTAGCCCTACCTATATATCTTATAGTATTTATAATATAATACTCTTCTTTTAGTGGTTTTATCCTTAAGGCTATTAAAGTAGGCCGCCTAGGTAGTAGATAGTTTTCCTTCTTATATTATTATAGTTTATTATATTTATTAATTATATTATTAAGTAGAGATTAAAACTATATTCTTAAAAGTCTAAATAGTATAAGGCTTTATTATATTCTATTCTTTTTAATCCTTAGACTATAGAAAAGAGTAAAAAAGGTCCTTATTCTTATTACTAAAAGAAAAGTATTACTTCTTATTAACTATTATCTTCTAATTCTTCTTACTATACTTAGTATATAATAGATTATTAATCCTATTATAATATATAAGGTATTTTACTAGTCTAGCTTTATTAGATAGTTAATTACTATATATATTTTAAGTAAGAGCTTAAAATAACTAA
>NW_017387451.1:0-7343 GCF_001636725.1 Cordyceps fumosorosea ARSEF 2679
ATATAGAACACTAGTAAAGTTTATACTAAATATATATAAACTTAAAGTGTTTTAATACCTAAAAATCGTTTTCTAGTAGGCACTAGTTTTAATATAGTTTAATCTAAATGCCTCTTAACTAGAAGGAGCGTGTGAATTCTAGTCTCCTGACGTGGCCTATGCAGGGCGACTTATGCGTGGGTGCCTAGGTGAGCGTACTGTATAGCGTCGCGCAACCTACGCGACCTACGAAATCCTATATCCTGATTACAGCATTTTATTATACGGAATACAGAATATTGACTGACCAGCTTAAGTAGCTACTAAAAAAAAAAAAAGCTTATACTAGGTATAAGAGGGGCTGCCTAACTGCTGCGTTCTTATAGTTTTGTCTTCTTTTCTATCTCTATCTTTATTATAAATTCCCTATCCCCCGTTTATACGAGGGATACTAATAGCTATACGCGTAAGAAAGAACCCGATTAATATTATTAACTAAGCTGAATCTAATGGCTTTAAGAGCGGTCTACACTATAAAGAGGATAAGAAAAGGGGCTTATAAGAGTTTAAGAAAGATACTATAGTAGTATAAGACTAAGTTCTTAAAAAATACACTATATAAGTTATTCCCCTTTTATTAATAATTATATACTAAAGGCTTAGTAGTTAGGCATTTAAGTTCCTAAATAAGGAAAACACAGATTTTAAAGAATATAAGGCGACACTGTTTTATAAAGATGCATTACTCCTAGAGATCCATCTACTTAAAGATTTTTAGTGATTTTATAAAGATTAGGCTTAAGGCAGATTAGCTAAACGGCTAATAGTTAAAAGCTTAAAGGCTAATATAAAAAGCTTTAACAGTGGTTTTAGACGACGTACTAGTAGTAATATACCTAGTGAAGTTATCTTAGAGATTAACCTCGTAAGTTCTCTACCACTTTATTCTATAGTAGCCACTAATAAATATAGTGGTTAGGGAACACCCTCCCGTTCGAGGAGGGAAGCAGTGTTAAGGATATTATATAACCAAAATACAACTATAAGCCACTAGACTTAGACTATAACCTTAAAGCACTATAGACGCGAAGCGATATTAGCGTCTAATATAAACGAGAGAGGTTCTAGTTTCACTTCCTTCTTCTCCTATTCTATAATAGTGGAGCTTAACACAACGGCATTTTTAAGGCAGGAGTACTATATAAAGTGAGTCTATTACTTACACGCATTTAACCACTACTAACTAAAAAAGGATATTAAGCTGGTTCTAGTATAGTATAGTGAGGTTCCTTAATTTTTTTTCTAGTTTAGCTAGCGCACTATAAAAAATAATAAAAATCCCACAGACAGGCAGTAAGTATCTAGATAAAGACGAGGGATAATAGCTAATAGACCCAGTTTTAGCATTATAGGCAGAGAGTATCGACTACTACGCTATAATACAGTGTTTTTCCTTCTCCATTTTGCCATTACTAATAGCGCCTTAGACCTTAACTTCTTCACTAAAGTACTTAACGGCAGGGGCGATAGACTAATTAAGTGGAATGCAGCTGCCCTCGAGCTACCTGTTTGCTAGAGTGTTAATAGGAACAGTTGCCTAACATTAGAAGTGATAATATTCACTATTTTTAAGCGGGTTTTAAAAAAAGTCTTTATAGGGGAGTATAATTTTAATTAAGCCTTAATATATATAATACGAAGAGAGTTAGGAAAACAACTAGACAGTGAGTATAAAGACGACTAACGTCTACTAAGCTAGCCACTCACTACTCTAATAGATAGATATACTATAATAGAAAGATCATAGTATGTACTATATAATAATAACCGAATCTTTAGCTAAAGCTATATAGCTTTCGTCTCATTATACGACGGCTTAGCAGCCTTCATACGAGAGACTATAGATCACACTACTGTGGAATACTTTTAGGGCCTACATCGCTTCCACTAACCCAGCATACTAGTTAGACTTCCTACTACGATATTAGTAAAAGTAGAAAGTAGCTTAGAACTAGCAAAATATAATAATAAAATGAAATTTACTATCGACCTAGATATAAGAGCTAAGGCATAGAGGGCTTATTAATACGCTATTAAACGACTCTAAAAGAAGGCGCTATAAGAGTATTAAGAAGAATACTTAAAAGCGCTATAAAAGAATTAGCTTATTAATAGCTACTGTATAGTGAATAACACTATTAATCCGCTAAACTAGGTATTTCTAGAAAAGAGGCGCGTAAGCGTAGTAATAATTAATAATAAAGAGGAGTTTTATATTATAGAAGACACATTACACTTATTAACGATGTCTTCTAAGAGATATTATTAGGCTTATAAAACTCTATAGAATAGGTTATATCCCTACTATAATATAGATGTTTTATAGTTAGTAATAATAGACTTTAAGTAATAGTAGTACTAACTTATTATTCAGTCTTATATAGCGTAACCTTCATATCTACTATTACTAAAGAGATAAAGTAGCCTAAGAACTTAGTGTTCTATTCTTAAAGTTAACATTTTACTACTTTTATAATGAGTTTTACACTCTAACGGAGTGGGAGTAAGATTATTAGAGACATTTATTAAACTCCCTAGTTCACTATAGCTCTTTAACTTACTAGCACACTTTAGTCCATCCTACGTTCTACTTACTTTACGCACAGTCTAAAGGGTTAGTAGTAGGCGAGCGATTAAGATACTAGGATAGGGACGTTAAAGCACTTAACTACATTAATCAATGTCACGGCTAGCATTAGACTTATTTATATTATAACTTTATCTTATAAAGTAAAGAATCCAGACACAACCATCTATATAATACTTATAGCTACTAATTTCACTAAGTAAAAGTTAGTGTAATAATAGTGGTTAAGTCTAATAAGTTAATAGGCGAGCTTTCGTCTAACCTAAGCTACGACTAGAGTGTTAAAAGCCTTAGAATGCTTGATTACTATAGTGCCTTCTCGCCCGATTATAACCTAGAAGCAATAGTAGAAAGGGCAGAGTTAACTTTATATAAGGGGATGTTAGAAATAAGCCTTAATACACGAATATTAGATTGTTACACACCGCCTCTAGAGTGGTTAGAAAACTTAGATAATATTATAGAAAGGCTTATAGACGAATGGATATCGTTACCTATAACACCACTACCTCTATTTACTAGATTAGTGCTATCATCCCCTAATAATAACTTAATATTGCCTTAAATAGAGAGACTACCTTTATAATATAGTTCACTAGGATAGTACTATAAAGATGAAGTCATAATGGTTATAAGTAACCCTAGAGCACCTTATTATCTTCTTCTAACCCCGTTTAATACAGATTATATAAAGAGTGAAAAGACTACACATCCTCTAGAACTAATAGTTAAAATAGAATAGGAGCACCACCCTAAGATAGATTACACTTAATCTATAGAGTAGCCACTATGCGTTTTAAGACCACCTACGCGCTAATAAATCGTTATTAAGCTACGGCTAGTCAACAACCACGAGGATTATGAAAGTTTAGACCTACCCTCCACGGACGAGGAAGAAAGTGGCTGTAAGTTAAAGATTGCCTAACCATGAAAACTAGGAATAAGCTATTAAGCGAATAAAATCCGCCACGTACGAATAAAATTCGCCCCTAATAAGAATTAACTTCTTAAGAAACTAAGAGCTAATCTAACGCTCATATAGGAAGAGATTCATTAACTTTTTAGTATAGAATTTCCTAGCCGGCGCTCCTAAGGAGCATTATAAGTGTATTACTCTACGAAGCTATAGTACTAACTTTAGTATTATAAAGAGGACTAGGATACTAATCACTATAAAATGAGATATAATTAAATAATTAACTTTTAATTATACTACGTTTTAACGTTAAGAAGGTTAGGGGTGGCCCGTTTTACTTAACACAGTAGAGCGCCATAGATAATAAAAGTCGTAGGTTCTTATCTTAGGTAAATCCACTCTATATTAGGTAAAATTATAACCCGCAGAATTAAGAGCTACTAGAAAGTACCCACTAAGCGCTATATACAACTAACATAGGAAGCATTATCCACAGTGGATGTTCGCTATAGCTCTTTAAACTTAAGCTATAAAAAGTGCCCTATATTAGCGACATTACTCGTTTTAGTGATTGCTTAGGAGGAAGGAGTCAACAGAGGAAGACAACTAGGATCCTATAAGATGTCGGCGAATAGAAGTGGGCCATAAAACCGTTGCCTGCAGGGCAGCTCTGGCACGTACACCTAGAAGGTACTAGACCACCAGTTCCTGTGCTATACTCATTATGAATTTAGTAGTAGTTTTTACTCTTAATGTGTATTTAATATTTATATAAGCTAAATTTAGGGTTCATCCGTAACGAGCTTCTTTAAAAGTTAAAAGCACTAGTAGTTAGTGCCTTCACTTTAGCTACCACTAAAGATAGGCTCTAAACACAGTGGGCGGGTTCGTTGCTTACCCTCCCCTATTTACTCGAACATTGCCAATATTTCTAATCCAGTATGCACTAAAAAGGCTACATTTAATTAGCATATAATAAGATAGTATAGCACTATTAAACTTACACTAAAACGCTAGTCCGTTAACATTTAAATGTATTACTCGCTTCTTATAGTGCGCTTTTTAGAAAGCGAACCGCCAAGCTTATACCTTCATAGAAGAGCGGAAAGAGCACCCTCTAAACTCATTATACTTCACTTTATTTTTTTAATAGTAGCTGGATATCATTCTTCTTATTACCATCTAGAGATATTAGTAGTCATTTTCACTAATTAACGTCGTTTTCGAGTCGATAGTCGCGCATAAGATATAAGCATCTATTTTATAGACTACCTTATTAACTAGCTTTAGGTGTAACGGTAGCTCTTCTCTAATCCACAGTAAATCTGTTTCTTAGGAAGTGAGTTAGGTTAAATGCACTATAGGTGCAGATGAGCAGTATTATAGCTTAAGTCACGTTTAGGAGATTACTCCTAATAGTAGAACTATTACTTAGATTGATTAGTAGAGATCTAGACTACCTAGCTATAGGAATACCTCCTCCTTAAGTACTTATCTATCCCTCTACTATAACTCTAGATTAGAAGGCTCAACCTTCAATCCCCTAGATCCTATTCCTAGATCGATGGCTCGATGGCTCGAGTCCTCGATCCTAGGGAGATCACGTAATCTCCTCTCTTTTTAGTGGCTAGTATGATAAGCCTTCGTCTTACCTCTCTCAGCCCCGCCTGCACGTCCTACAGCATTCGTAACATGATACTCCTCCCCTAGTGGTCTTATCCTTAAGGCCATCGAAATAGGCCGCCTAGGTGGTAGGTAGTTTTCCCTCCTACATTATTATAGCCCATTATGTCTACTAATCACGTCGTTAAGTAGAGATTAAAACCACGTTCTTAAAAGTCCAAGCAGTATAAGGCTTTATTATATTCTATCCTTTCTAATCCTTAGGCTATAGAAAAGGGTCCCTACTCTTATTACTAGAAGAAGGGTATTATTTCTTACTAACTATTGTCCTCTAATTCCTCTTACTGTGCTTAGTGCGTGATGGATCACCAATCCCGCTGTAACGTGCAGGGCATTTCGCCAGCCTAGCTTCGCCGGATAGCCGATCACTATATGCGTTTTAAGTAAGAGCTTAAAACAGCCGAGGAGGAACGTTGTGCGATGGACGCTAAGATTAAGCGTCTTTAGAAACAAAAGAAATTATAGTTCGAGAAAATAATACGCGCCGTTGCGCGTAGTATTAATAACGTTAAGGAGTTAGAGCGTGTGGAATAGGAGGAAGCGGAATAGCTTTAAAAGGCTACTAGTGCCTTTCCTACTCCATCCGAGGAGTTAGACCCCTCCTTAGTTCGTTCCTTCGAGGCCGAGTTTAGTGTAGAGTCCCTTAATAGTCCCTATAGGATTGACTAGACTGCTTTTCTTTAGAGTGAAACTGGCTAAGCAGTTTTAAGCAATTAGATAGGTTCTTAAGTGGTTCCTATATGTTTTTAGAGTTTAAGTATCCTTTCCACTTAATAAGATAATAATGATTCTTTTTAGTTCCTCGTACTTTAAGTATCTTCTCCACTTTATATTCATTTATGTCTTTAATAGTGACGTCTATAGTGAGTGTTATATTACTTAGTGCTTTCTCTAGTAATAACATATAAAATATAGGATGTATCTTTATCCTTTCTAGTAATAATAGTTCATAGTTAACTTTTAATAGTTTCTATTTAATAAGGAATAGTCTAATTTTCTTCTAGTCGAGTTTATTACTAGGTCGTTTTATTTTAATGTTTTTATAGATAAGGTAAACTTTATCTCCCTTCTCTAGGATTAGCGCTAGTAATCTCTTTTTATCCGCGTAGTGTTTTATTTAATTCTATAAAAATATCCATTTTACTTATAGATATTACTGAATTTCTATAATCGTTATTACGTGTGCTATAGCTACTAGTGCGTTTATATTCTATACTGTATGCGTTTTAATCGTAGGGTTATATCCGTAATTTGCCCTAAATAGTGACATTTTTGTGTTTTTATTCTCTAAGCTATTCATAGTCCATTATACGAGTAGTAGCCATTCTACCTAATCGTTCTGTTAGTAGTTTATATAGCTCCGTAGGTATTATTTAAGAATCTAATTCTAGATTTCCGTTTATCTATCTATTTATAGATAGAATACTATTAAAAGGTTTTATTTAACCTTTATAATTTCTATAAGGCATTTCTAGAAGTTTAATATAAATAGCTTATCTTAATCCGTGATGAGTTTCGTTAGTAGTCTATATTATATAACCACTGTCTTAAAGAAGACATATACTAAATCCTTAGTGTTGCTCGATTCTATGTATGGGATATAATGGGCGTATTTCGTGAGTTTATCCACAATAACCAGGATGCTGTCATAGCATACTCCTGTCATGGGTTCCTTTGACTTCAGTAGTTTAACGATGAAGTCTATAGTAATCGTTTGTTATACTCTTTCTAGTGGTGGTATTAGTTGTAGCTCTCTATAAGGCGTATGTCGTGCTGCCTTAGCTTTATTATAGATGTCGTAGTTTCTACTAACCCTTTATATAATCTTTCTACTTTCTAGGAAGTCATACGATCTTCTTAGTCTGCTGATCGTTTTCCCTACACCCTAATGTCCATATAACGGGTGTTTATGTATCTCCTTAATAAGCTACTCTTAAAGTGTACTAGGAATATACTATTGTTTATTAAATAAGTAGTTATTCCTACTCTTAGTTATATATGGTTTTATTTCTTAATTATTTAGGTAGCTATTATTCTTTATATATAATGTAATTCTTCGTATCTAAGTGTCATCCGGCTTAACTTACTAGGTTACACTGAGTTCTTATGTACTTAGAA
>NW_017387452.1:0-7306 GCF_001636725.1 Cordyceps fumosorosea ARSEF 2679
TTTTAACACGCTCAAACGAACGACTTATAGTAAACAAGTAACTCTCAAGTATATATGGGAAATCTCCAAGTGTATTCCTTATTTTGTGTTCTTTTTGAAACTAAGGAAACAAAAAAACTTAGTCATACTAATGGCTTGCGTAACCATCGCCGAATTAGTCGAACGCATGGCGGCGCTGAGTCTACAGAGCTACGACATCACCACTGATTGTGTCCCCGTGCCTCTGGATGAGAACGTCCATAGTGGCAGCTCCCATAAGAATGAGGACATCGAGATTCCGGATTATCCCGATACAATTCGTAACGAAGTCGCGTCACAAGGCGCGTGATAGCTTGTTTTTCTGCAGCTTTTATCCTTTCAAAGTTGAGTATATATCATGAAGGATTACGGCTAACCAAGTGATAGACGCATTGGCTGTAACAACACCCCAGAAGGCTTGGCACAATTCCAAAATTATCAAGTCGAAGCGAAGGCGAATTATACCCCTGCATGCGACACTTGAACTCAGCAGGAATTTTGTGCAACTCGACGCGACACGATTTTTTGCGCAGGCATGGGAGGCGACGTTCATTGCCTGGATGGCGCTGTTGAGCATTACGCAAATAGCGCCTTGCGGCCCGCTTACAGTCCAGGGGCTTGCCGCGGCGGTTCGTGCCCTCGATGGAGTCATTAGCGGCAGGGAAGAGCCATACCTTCCTCCTAGATTTGGATATTTACAGCTATTCCATTTTCTGGAATCACTGAGGAGCAGGATAGAACGTGATAAGAAGCGTGGGTTCATCCAGGCAGAAAGCCACCGCACCAATGCTGCGCTAGCGTATGAGCTCTACCGGAACGCGCAAGGCATTCCCACCACTACCAGCCATTTGCGTCGTCTCAGACTCCTCGGCAGCCGTTGGAAAGACGCTGTTCGCTCCTCACCATTTCTACTGCTTGCTTTCTCCAAAACTGCGGAATCCTTTGCGTAGGCGCATTAAAAACTCAACGCGTTATGTATAGCTAATTCCTCATAGGAAATATCCTTCATTTCGAAAGTTGTTTCTAATGGCTTTAGATGATGTGCCCGATAAATTGAAGAACATTTGCGGCGAGCTTTCCAGCATTGCCGAACGCGCGGCTGCTAGCAATTCGTCATCTAATCACATCATAATGGGTGGACTGAGAGATTGTGTTAAAGAATACCTTATGCGGCCCGGAGGAGATTGATTTCGGGAACTTCCAGCTGGATTTACAATGTGGCTGAAGACGAATGAGGTCGTCAACGTTAGTATTGGGCTTGAAAATGGGGAGAAGTAGGGCAATCCGGGGTCGAGAGTTAGAAGTGTGTATCTATGTACAAATGAAACATGCTTGACCTGTCGAAATTGACGCCAATCTTAAATGCAAACATGAAAAGACAGCGAGAGTAACAGTGAGCAAAATAGCTGGGAACAGCGTGGAAATGCAGCGTGGAAAGGCAGCGTGGAAGTGCAACGTAGAAAGGCAACGTGGATGGAAAGGTGGATAGGCGGCGTGGATGTTAGTCTGCAGGTAAGCACGAGGAGCACAGTCGCCAATCTTCAGGCACTGTGCTAAGAAGAACACAGGGGTCAGTCTTCAGGTAGGCAGAAGACAACGAGGGCGCCTAGGTGTTAAGAATAACACGGGCCCTAGTCTGAAGGAGGGCCAGATGAACACGGGGGCCAGTCTCCAGGAAAACAGCGACGGAAGTGCTAGGTGCCAGGCAGCGTGGAAAGTCAGCGTGGAAAGCACTGGGCAGACTGCAACGATCGCGACAGAGGCAGCCGAAAAACCACGCTATCACAGCAGCCATAGGTGGTGACTGTCATCCGCTAAATGGCTCCATTAGTCGAAGGCCACTACTGACGCTAGCATGGCCTAAGATTACCTAGCAATGCGCTGACCCTCACCGTCATTGTCAGTCTTAATTGCTAAAGTAAACAAATTAATATTAACATTTCACAGAATCTTTGATTCAGCCCGCACTATATATACGTGCAGTACCACCATAGCATGGCTAATGGATTGCCTAGCTCTGGCATTGCAGCATCCGCCACCTATGGACATACCCACTACACTCCTCGCTTCAGGCAGAAGTCTCCGCAACGAAGAGGCTCTCTGCGACGATGAGATTGACTGGGGCGAGGAGCTCCCCGACGAAGAGACTCTCCCCAACGAAGAAACTCCCCCCGACGAGGAGATTGACTGGGACGAGGAGATCCTCGACGAAGAAGCTCTCCCCAACGACGAGACTCTGCCTAACGGGGAGGCTCTCTGCAATGGAGAGGCTCTCACCAACGAAGAGATGTGTTTCCTGAAGCGGACGATATGTGACGAGCCCTGGTTATTGTACCAGACTGATAAAAGTCAGATTCACACTTTCTGGGATAACATAAAAATTGATACATCAATGGCTCGAGATTCATGCCTTGCAGATGCTTATCAGGCAATTCAAGTTTTGGATGAAATTATATCAGACAAGAGCCTAGTCTATTGGAAGCACCGGCTTGCCTACGTACAACTACAAAAACTTTTGGCGTCGCTTGACATGACTATACTCCGCGAAAAACGCAACGGGCATATTGACGGTCGTCGTGGCTACGGTAATAAGACAGTCAAGTACGAGATACTCAGCAAGGCGCTCGAGGGCCGTTCTTCGGCAAAAGCCATACGGCTCCATGTTCGGCGCAGTAGGCGGTGGTCACTTATTATAGGTGGCTCAATGCTCCTGGCAGTCGCTTACTCGGGCAAGGCCGAGACATATGTGTCAGTTTTTTCACACCCATCCAGTGTACTTCAATTAATTAAGAAACAGAAGGAACTTTTCTGTCACAAACGCGGCATTGGAGAATATTTCTAGTCTAGCAGTTCGAGCTATAGGTATAGCCGAAATGACGAATATCCCACTCTGAATGAAACTGTCTGTAACGGTGGCTTATCCTTAATCCACAATAGTTAGGTCGAATGCACAGGAGTGCAAGTGGGCAGTATGGTAGCGTAAGTCACGTTAGAAGATTACTCCCAATAGTAAAGCTATTGCTTAGATTGATTAGTGGAAATCTAGTCTGCCTATCTACCGGAAATCCCCTTCCTTATATCCATCTAATCTCTATTGCTCCGTGATGCTCTGTCTGCTCAATTGTGCTCAGTACCGAGCACACTGATCATGCTGATCTTTCCGAGCAGTCACGTGACGGCGTCCCTCTCTCCCAGTCGGGACGTCTTTCCTGTATCTGCGTCACTGGCCCTGGCCGCTGTCCCCTCCGACCAAGCTTCTGCATTTGTAACACTGTCACGGGTTGTATCCTGAAAGAGACTCGGCCTGACGACCTCTTTTGTCGTGACAGCCAGCGCTAGGGTCAGTGCGCACTAAGATCATTCAGATAGGAACCGCTTGATTTACTGATAGCATTAGAACAATACTATTACATCAAGGTAAACAATTTTAAGAAGAACTAAAAGTCACCCCTTTAAAAATAGTCAAAGTAGTCTCAAGACAAAGGTAGTCAAGTCAAAGTAGTAATGTATCACCAGTCAACGTAGGGACCCCATTTAAATTAACACGAGGCACGCAAGCTTGGGTTGATCTATGAGCACGGCCGCGAGTAACTAGCAGTAACTACCACATGGTTATCTGACTAGTATATAATTGACCACGTGCCCAAGCCTACTGTACAGATTGTACAGAACGTCTCGGCACGCCCGGCACACCCCGCTTCGTGCTGTTATAGTTCAAGCCATCTCCCTTTCGTTTCCTCCCCGCCTTAGAAAGTTTAGACAATCGCTTGTGTTTAGGTTGTGGTAGGACGGTTGCCTGATCGAAATCGATCACCATCACGCGGCATCGCTCAGCGTTCCATAGCAGGTTGGGCTCACGTTCGTCTTGATGGTCCACACCATTCTCATAGATCGTTTGTATGGATCGCTGCACCTCCCATTCCAGATTTGACCGCGTCGTATCCATCTCCACCCCAGCCCACGACATCAACATCATATGGATTATGTACGCACCGCCAGGCAAGAGGTAGCCAGGACGGAACGAGACCATGCCCAGGTGCACAGGCACCACGTCGCCCTGAAGCTTTTCAAGTCGCTGATAGATACTGCACTCGTGCTCCAGGCGCTCCGGACGTGCGGACACGGTGCCCTTGCCGACAAAAGTGTAGCCGAAGCGTGCCAGTTCTAACTTGAACAGCACTCCACTAGAACCATATTTGCGCCGGCCGATGAGGGCATCACAGCTCCCGTAGGGGTCCTGATGCAGCTGCTCGCTCATGAGTTTAGTCAACTCCTGAGCGTCGATCGGGTGGCGTGTGTTGCAGCCAACACCGTGATAGAGCACATTAGGGCACCTGCTATCTAGTTCACGACCCAGCTTGAGGCCAAGAAGGCAGGCTTGTGTGCAGTATTGTTTCGTGGGCGCTGGAGCAGAGCCTTCGGGGCCTTTGTCTTTGCTCTTCCTGCTGTCCCTCTCTCCCTTGTTGACGCTGGCTCCTGCCCCGCGCTGGCGTTGATAGCCCTCTGCTCCGCCTTCTTCGTCCTCATCGCGCGACTGGAGAGGCGCCGTAGAATCCTTGCACGATGACTTCCGCAAAGGGTATTTTCGAGCCACCGGGGATGCATCACAAGCAAAGGATTTATCTGTGCCGCGCGAGGGCATAGATGAAGATGAATCTGTGTCATCTGACTCCTGCGGAGTAACCGGGTCCGTGTAAGCTTCCCTTTTCCATTTTTTCAACATGCCCTCGGCCTGGTCCATTGCCTCCTTGAGCGGACGGCCCTTAAGCGCCTGAGAGCGAAGGCTCAACAGACAAAAGCTGGCAAGCTGAGCAACCGCAGTCTGAGACACTTGTTCGACATGAAGCTCAGCTGTTGGTCGAATTACCATTTTGTCTGGCACGCAAAGGTGCCAGCGCAAAACAAGTGGCTCTGCTCGGTCGTAATAAAGAAGCACCAAAGATTTTCCAGCGGCGACATAGCCATACCCCACCCCATACCACAACATATAATTAAAGACTTGTATCAGTGCCATGGCAATCCGCGCTGCTTCTCGCTCTTTCGTTCGAAGCGTCGAGTCTGTTCTGTACTGGTCGGTCTGCGCCCACTCGTAGACATCCATGAACAGCGTCTCTTTTTCAAGAGCGGCCTCGAGATCCTCCACGGCAAATTTGTGCGCAGCCTTGTAATCATACATGAAAGCTGGGCTCTCGTTTTCGTCTATGCCTGTTCGGATGCCACCTCCGTCAGGTTGCTGCTTTCCCCTCCCCGTTTTTGTTTCAGCTCCAATATCTTCGTTGAGGTCCTTAAAGTTGCGACTGCCATTTATAAACGTGAGATCTGTGATTTGGTACTTCTGGCGCAGCTCCCTGTTAGCCCAAACGGGCTCCAGAATCATCCACGTAGGGTCTTCGACTGCTGTTTTTTCGAAATGGTCGATAGCATTCTCATAACCGGCTTTTTTCCGCTCGAAATTGATTCCGTTATCTCTTGTTGTGCTCTCTTGTTGAAAAAGTCGCTTCTCGCCGCAGATGCGGATGATATCGTCGAAGTGTTCTTGTCGCTCGTTGTCGGTAAAGGCTTGCCAAGGGCGAAGCCACCTGGGATAGTATTTACCGTCGACCGATGTCGCCAAGCCAGTAGAGCTCTCCGATGGGCCAGCGAGCCTGAGTTTTTGGTACAGGTCGAAGTGACAGTTGTACAAGTACTCCGCCAACGTTGTCCTTTGAGTTTTGCGTCGCTCGTTCTCCTCACGCGCCTTTGCTTCTTCCTCTCGCGCCTTTGCTTCTTCCTCTCGCGCCTTTGCTTCTTCCTCTCGCGCCTTTGCTTCTTCCTCTCGCGCCTTTGCTTCTTCCTCTCGCGCCTTTGCTTCTTCCTCTCGCGCCTTTGCTTCTTCCTCTCGCGCCTTTGCTTCTTCCTCTCGCGCCTTTGCTTCTTCCTCTCGCGCCTTTGCTTCTTCCTCTCGCGCCCTAGCTTCCTTAAGTTGTCTTCTTAGGTCTTCGACTTCTTTTTCGGCCATCGTTGAGGCAACCGTTTTGTGTTGTTGCACCAGTCTGCCTCTTATACGCTTCCGCACGTAGCTCGGCTTGTTGCCCTAGCTTTTCCAGCGGTTCTTTTTAGCCAACCATGAATTAGGAACACGATTGGCAAGAACGCTAATGAAACTAACGCGGGCGTTTCTCAGTGTCGAAGATGTGTTTGGAAGTATCGCCTCTGTAACCCACAGGCCAGTCGCGTGTTGCCAGCAATAAACGCTTAGTCATGTCATGTGACGGGCGGACACAAAGTAACTTAACGTTCGAGTTTGGCAGAAGCCCCGCCTATTAAATTGTGGGTATTTGCGTTGACAAACAATCGTAGCCTTAATGCCCAATTAGTTTCCTCTCCTCTTGTGCATTTTTCGCAGTATGAACGTAAATACTAGTAGGACTGCTCTCCCTCTTTCGCTCTGCTGTCATTTCTGAGCTGCCGCTGGATGGCATCCACTTTCTATTGTTGGATGAAAAACGATGAGCTTTGCGACTGTATATTCGCAGGGCGAAGTGTTGGTTGAAGTAGGAAAGACAATGGGCCTGAGGATACATATCGATTTGTTTCTTTGGCTTGTATTTGGCATGTTCCCGTGTCACGGGTAGGTTTTCACATTGTAAGCTACCATGCAGCTGTAGGTTGAGCACTCTCACAACATTTCAGGCTTGGTCTTCCATATTTTTTTCAGAATAACAATGTTGACTATCAATAAAATAGCATCTAGCATTATTCGACTAAATATAAAAGCTTTGAAACTTGGTATCGGAATTCTTTCACGCGTGGAATATCCCAGCCTTTCCCAATCCTGACTGCCATTTCTGCCATCCCCGAGACATGAATGCACGTATGCAAGAGGTTCTTCGAAATCATTTTGTAGAATTCATTGGCAAAATCCTTTGGAGGACACGGAGTGAAAGGTTTTGTGTTGTCTCTCTTGCTGCAAAATATATTAGCTCGAATGTATCGGTACTGTAGAAGGCAGCACTTACACGAAATCGTCGGCGGCATCAGAAAAAGCGAGCAATAAGAGACTCGATTGACTGTCAAGTTCCTTCCAACGGTGGCCTATCTCTAGTTTATGGGACAAATCGCACTGACCATTGATCTTGCCCTTAAGGCCTGAAAGAGCGAGGTATTGGTCGAACGCAATGGCGGCTGCGGACTTTTTTCTACGTTCTTCCCGGTTGTCTTTTTGGAGTTGGATATGGGTTTCCAGGGCATCTAGAAAGTTTACCAGTTGCAAATAGCCAAATTTTGCCGGTAGAAGCTCTTGGCCAGC
>NW_017387453.1:0-4794 GCF_001636725.1 Cordyceps fumosorosea ARSEF 2679
TGAACTTTTTTGCATACAAATGAATTTTGCGGAAAATCGAAGTGGGATAATAAGACTAAAGAGCAGTAATTAATAATTAAAGTAGAGTAAAAATAGAGATATAATAAAGTTATATACTAGAGTAATAATACTAAGAGTAAAAGGTTTAAAGAGGAGAGAATATTAAATATAGATAAAATAATATTATATATTAATAAAGGGGGGGGGCTAATACTTTACTTATAGTTTACTTTTATAACCCCTTTAAAAAAGACTTATCTATAGAGTAGTACTCTCCTTAGTATTAAATAAAGACTATTAAGTATATACTAGTATAATATCTATATTAGAAGGATTATATAATAGGTTACTATAAGAGCTTAGACTATAGTCTAGCTAGATTAATAGTCTAGTAGCCTAAGGTATAGACCTAATAGAGGGGGGGCCACTATATATAGTAGCTACTTTATAATACCCTCTCTATCTCTTCTCTCTATAAGAGATTTAATTTAACCTTATATTAATACTCACTTATAGTAACTATAAAGCTAGTCTTTAATAATAAAATCTCTTCTTATTTCTTTTACTATAATAGAAGTAGAGTAGTCTTCTTAGGATACTCTAATAGATAATATTAAGTTAGTATTATTAAATTAAACCCTACTTAAATAAAATAATAAACTATTAATAGAAATATAGTTTCTTTATAAGTAACTCCTACTAACTAGCCCTTAGGGCTATAATAGATATATATAGTTACCCTTAAGGGTAATTATTAGTATTAAACTAGTATTAACTTATATAACTATTTAATAGAAACCCTTCTTATAGAGTAAAATATTTAATAGAAATATAAAAACCTTTATAAATTAAAAGTAAATAATAATATATAAATTAGAAATTAAGAGCCCTTTATTAGTCTATTATAAGTATAGTTTAAATATATATAGTTAAACTTTAGTTTAATTATATAATAGAAGGTTATAGTCTACTTTAAAGTAAGAGAGTATTAATAGGAATTAGACTTTTATATATTCTTAAGTTACTTTAAAATAGTATTTAGTAACCTTTATTATTAAGAATTAGTAATAATATATTTTAGTTTAATAAAGTAGTAAGAAAAAGAGTCCTTTTTTTACTCTTATATATACTTTAAATAAGAATAAATAATAATAAAAAGGCTAGTATAAACAAATAAAATTAAGTTAAATAAACTCTAGTTTACTATTTTTAATACTATAAATAGTTTAATTATTAATAAGTTATTAAAGACTAGCCCTATAGCTACTATAAGTAGGTATTAATATAAGGTTAAATTAAATCTCTTATAGAGGGAAGAAATAAGGAGATTATAATAAAATAGCTACTATATATAAAAGAGAGTCCCCCCCTATTAAGTCTATACTTTAGGCCACTAGACTATTAATCTAGTTAAACTATAGTCTAAGCTTTTATATAGTCCCTTTATTATAAGTATAAGAAAATCCCTATATAGTACCTCTTAAGTAAAGAGGGTTTTTTTTTATTTTTTTTTATTAACCTTACTTATATAAAAAAGGGGTATATACTATATACTATACTATACTCTTTCTACTCTAACTTAGGTGTTATAGTATTATTCTCTATTAGTTATTTTATTTAGAGTCCTTTTTATAATACTTTATTTTTATTCTTTATTTTCTATATATTTTATTTTAAAGGGTGTTTTTTTAGGTTAATAGTAGTGTATTATTAATTTTTTTTAATACAAGTATTATATTAGTATATACTTAATAGTCTCTTTTAATTCTAAAGAGAGTACTATTTTATAAATAATTCTTTATTAAGAGATTATAAAAGTAAGTTATAAATAAAGTACTAGCCCCCCCCTTTATTAATACTTAATATTATTATTTTTTAAAATTCTCTTCTTTTTAAACCTTTTCCTCTTATTATTATTTCTCTAATAAATAACTTTATTATATTTTTATTTCTACTCTTTTTTAATTATTATTTATTATTCTTTATTTATCTTTTAAATCCTTTTTAACCTTAAATAATTTATATTATAATAAATACTACTATTATACTATTATTATTTTCTCCTCTTAAGGGGAATAATAAGATTAGACTAAAAGACTATAAGGGTTTATATTATACTTAAAGTACTATTTTATTATAAAGTAACTCTAATAATAAGTAATAGGACTTTATTAAAGAAGTTTAGTTTTTTTTATTTTAACTACTTTTTATTAATAAGGATATATTTTACTTTATAATATAAAATAACTACTAATAGTAATTATACTTAGTACTTTATATATAAGAAGCTTTATAATAAATATTTATACTTTTTTACTATAAATCTACTTTTTTATTAACTTATTTATTATATTACTTTTTTTATTATTAGTTAAAAAGTAATTAAAGTTACTATAATAAGTAAAATAAGTAAGTTAAGCTTAAAAAAAGTAAAGTCTACTTTTATTATAGTATTAGTACTTATTTAACTCTATAATATTATAGTCTACTTTAAAACTAACCTACTCTATACTAATATTATTAAAGTGCTTACTACCTTTACTCTTATTACTACTTAGGATACTAAGTCTACTATATTAACCCTAGTTAGTACTTAAAATACTATTATCTTTAAGGGTAGTAATAGTTATTATAGTACTAGTTAGGACCTTATATTAATAGTGTTCTCTTTTAACTTAACTCTATCTAGAATCTATAGTAAAATCTAAGCTTTGAATATAAGTACCCTTACTACTATTACTATACTTTACTAATAGTATTCTAGACTAACTATTAGACTAAGGCTAACTACTATTATAAACTTAATATAACTATAGTTACTTTTAATACCTATCTTTTTAAGAGTATAATAGTCTTTACTATAAGCTAGTAGATACTATATTAGGCCCTTAAGGCCCTTAATATAATAGTGGCTTAATCCTAATCTATAATTAGTTTATTTCTTAAGTAGAGAGTTAGTTTAAATATATAAGTGTATATAAGTAGTTATTATAGTATAAGTTATATTAAAAAATATCTCCTAATAGTAGAACTATTACTTAGATTAATTAGTAGAGATTTAGTCTAACTATCTACTAGAAATCCCCTTCCTTATATATTTATCCTATCCTTTACTATATTCTTAGGATTACTCTAGATTATTAGTAATCCTTATAATCTAATACCTATAGAATTACTATTAGCTTACTATAATCTATAGTAATTTAATTATATAACCTTATATCCTAATTAAGTAACTTATAGGTTCCTACTTAGTTACTTCCTTAGACTACCTTCTAACTACCTTATATATATTCTTAATTTATAATATTATTCTCCTTTTCTATTAGTTTTATCCTTAAGGCTACTATATTAAGTCTTTTCTTCCTTTATTCTATAGGTTTATTTTTTCTCTCCTATATTATTATACTTTACTATATTTAATTATATCTTTAAGCCCTACTTTTTAAAAGCTAAATAGTGTTTTAAACTTACTACTACTATTAAGGAATTTAGTATTAAAGTTATACTTTATTCTTTTTATTATTCTTAAAAGCTCCTTTATAAAATAATAAAAAGTGTTTCTTATTATAAAGAGTATATTTATTATAGTTACTTTTATAATAGTTTAAATATATTAGTATTTTCTTTTAATTAAATTATTTTAGAATCCTAATATTTATATTATAAAGAAAAGGAAGTTACTACTCTCTTTTATTATCTTTAATAAGAGTCCTTTAAAGTATTAGTTAAATTAGAATATTTATAAAAATAATATATATCCTTTATAATTTAAGGTTTTACTATAGTTAAATATAGTCTTTAGTTATTAAATAAGCTTAATAAGTCTAAAAGAGTTAAGTTAGAAACTATAATTAAAGTCTAGTCTTTAGATTATATAAATATAGTAGATTAGAATATTATTTTTTTAAATTTATTATAAATACTTAAGAAAGAACTTAATAAGTAGAATACTATTTATTAAACTATTAAAATAAGTCTAAATATTCTATAAGGTTCTTAACTAGTTCTTAAGTGTTTTTAGAGTTTAAGTATCCTTTTTATTTAATAAGATAATAATAATTTTTTAATATTCTTTATATTTTAAGTATCCTTTTAACTTTATACTTATTTATATTTTTAATAGTAATATCTATAGTAAGTATTATATTATTTAGTACTTTCTTTAGTAGTAATATATAAAATATAGAATATATTTTTATCCTTTTTAATAATAATAGTTTATAGTTAATTTCTAATAGTTTTTATTTAATAAAGAATAGTTTAATTTTCTTTTAATTAAGTTTATTATTAGGTTATTTTATTTTAATATTTTTTTAAATAAAGTAAACTTTATCTCTTTTCTTTAGGATTAGTACTAGTAATTTCTTTTTATCTATATAGTGTTTTATTTAATTCTATAAAAATATCTATTCTACTTATAAGTGTTTCTATATTTCTATAGTTATTACTATATATATTATAGCTACTAGTATGTTTATATTCTATATTATATATATTTTAATTATAGGGTTATATTTATACTTTACTTTAAAAAGTAATATTTTTATATTTTTATTTTCTAAACTATTTATAGTCTATTATATAAGTAATAACTATTCTACTTAATTATTTTACTAGTAGTTTATATAACTTTATAAGTATTATTTAAGTATTTAATTTTAGATTTTAGTTTATCTATCTATTTATAGGTAGAATACTATTAAAAGGTTCTACTTAACCTTTATAATTTCTATAAAGCATTTCTAGAAGTTTAATATAAAGAGTTTATTTTTATCTATTATTAACTTTATA
>NW_017387453.1:5398-6951 GCF_001636725.1 Cordyceps fumosorosea ARSEF 2679
CTGTGGGGTCGTCGGGGGGGGGGGGGGGGGGGGGGGGGTGGCTTATAATCTCTATATAGGGGCTATAAAAGAACGTGGCTATCTACGTCTCTAGGTGGGTAGGCGCCTAGCTCGTGCCTAGGGCGCTTACTATCTTTAGTCTATATAGGAGTATAGTTCTTTAAGCGTTTATTATTTATATTAACTATACTATTTATTATATCCTCTATTAGTTATTATATTTTAGTATAAACATTATATAAAGGCCTATCCTTAGTACACTTATAGCCACCCCCCTAGTAGTAGTATAGCCTTATATTAGTTCTTATTAGCTAACCTAGTGGTTAATTTACTATTATTATTCTTTACTAGTGGCTAATCTAGTTAATCTAGCTAATCTATTACTAGTTAGTAAGTATATAGAGACTATAATACCCCTATCTTCTAGTTCCCTTTTCTCTCTCTTCTTTAGCCTCTTTAATTCTATATATTCACCTTTATTATTATACTATCTTATCCCTATCTACCCTTATTTCTCCTTCCCCTTACTATCCCTAGCCTACCTTTATCCTATATAAAGCTAACTATTTATAAGAAGCCCCTTATTTCTATACTTATAAAGAATATAAGTACCTTCCCCCCCTTACCCTTAGGCTAAACCTAGTCCTAACCCCTTAGTAGTTATATAACACTTAATAACTTCTCCTATTATAGTATAAGTCTACTCTATCCTAGTCCCTAGTCCTAGTCTATCCCCTTACTATTATAGTCTTATAAACGTACTATTTTTATTAATAGTACTAAGTCTATATTAGCCCTATATAAGGCTAAGCTAGAGCTAGAGTAGGGTGAGCCCTATAAGACCCCTTATAACCACTATATCGCCTATACTAAGACTACTAGTATAGTCACTTACTTCTAGCCTACTAGTATATACTATCCCTAATATAGCCTTAACTCTACTAACTTTAATAAGTAAGGGTTATATTTATACTAAGTGTACTTAACTCTATATATAGTACCCTACTATAAGTCTAGCCCTTTTTTATATTACCCCTACTACTAATCTTTTTAGGTTATACCCCTTATTATTACTACTACTACTACCCTCTAGGCCTAGCTACTAGAGTACCCTAGCCTTAAACTAGGGGTAGTCTTAGAATACTAGGACTTCTTACACTTTACCTACACTATAACTTAGGCCTATTATAATACTAGTAGTATTACTACTAAGGTGGCTACTAACTAGATCTAATCTAATAGTAGTACTACTAACCTAGTAGTGACTATTACTACTACTATCCCTACCCCTACCCCACTACGCCCCTACGCCTCTACTACTATTAATAACACTAGTACTATCTCTACTGTCTCTACTACTATAGCCCTAGGCCACCCCCTTACCTTAGCTAACTAGGCCTTACTCTCTAACATTCTTAGGGAGATTCACTATATTAACCACTAGCTCTCCCTACTAGTTAGCGCCTATACTACCCCTACTACTACTCCCGCCCTAGCCCTAACCCCTAAGTGTTACGAATGCTGCAGGACGTGCAGGCGGGGCTGAGAGAGGC
>NW_017387454.1:0-6856 GCF_001636725.1 Cordyceps fumosorosea ARSEF 2679
CCGCATCTAGTTTTGTTTATTGTAGATGACTAGCTAGCTTGAGGGCAATTCCCCAAGTGTTCGGAGTCCTATTTTCAGCGACCGAAGCGTCACAAGCCATGTCTGTCGATGCTGACCGCTGTGTAACGGGAAGTTGATCTACCTTACGTGTAGCAAAAATGTCGAGCCAGGCTGATTTCCTTTCAGTTGTCAAAGCGTCCTGTCGCAAGTGTAAACCGTATCGTCGCTCGAACTGCACCCACGCGCGGTTGCCATTTCGCTCCGTCCGATGCCGACTTCCCTCCCAACCGGAGGGACAAATCATTCCATCTCGTGCTCGTGCTTGCTCGCAACTCTTTTCGCTGTTCGTTCCATTGCGGGCATTGGAAGAGGAAATGCTCCACCGTTTCCCTCGCGTGCCCGCATGCGCGTTGTTCAGAAGTCACTGCCTTAATGCGGTGGAGATAGCTATTCAGTTTTGCCATGCCTGTTCTCAATTGGGCAAGCGCTGAGCGCTCCCTCCATGACCATTCCTCGTAAATCTCACGTGTGTGGCTCCCAGGAAGAGCGGCATCAATCTTCTTGGAGAACTTTCCTACGTCTTCAGGCAAACACCGTTCACCTTCAATTTTTCTTCGTTCAATGTTCAAAGTTGTGGATTTCATCAGCGGAAACTGAACCTCGGGTGCCGTGCCTTGCTGTGTTGCAGTCTTTGCTTGTATCTTGGCCGCTTGCAACAGTTTGTTATTGTCCGGTGAATCCCAGCCCATAGCAACGGTGTTCTCCTTGCTAATCAGCTGATCTACCGAGTCGTAGATGCATTTGATGAACTCTTGTCCTGATTGCTGATACGGCCGACTCAGGGCAGCCACCGCTCCCTTGTTCCGCGTGAAGAGGGCGATATTCTGATGCTCGCTGTGCGGCAGATTACGCAACGCATACGCCATGGCCGCCAATTCGCCTGAGAATGGGTTCTGTTCTGTTCGCGCTCCCAGGGTGAAGGAGAAAACCTTCCGCTTCGACTGTCCTGTTGCGGCATTCTCGGTCTCAATCACTCCGCCAACACCAACCATGCCGTTTCTCGACGAGCAGCTCACAGAAACAGCTTGCGTCCATCCTGCACAGACTCCGTCATTCGCGTCGCTCAGTGACACCCGTAAATGCTCTCTCCATGGTTCCAGTGAGTATGGCTGGATGGTCTCGAGTTGCACTAGCGGTAGATCCTTCAATTTCTCTGCCACCTGGTAGAGAGGTGATCGAAAGGACGTATAGTACTTTCTGATCCGTTTGGTCAACCTGCTGAGCGGATTTGTTCCTGGCAGTGTGTGCACATCGATCCACATCTTGATTGCTCGTCTCCAGAAACGCTCCCGCGCGCTCACGATATGGGCTTCAGCCTCCGCAACGGCCGTCGCTACAATAGCTTGTGCCCCTGCACGGTCACGGGCAAAACGGCGTTCCACTTTTTAAACTAGTCTCTCTTTCTAAGTTAATGTACCGGTACTGCAGCCAAAAGTGGCAGGTACTTTAGGCTACTTGATTTGTATCTAGTCAGCTAGAAAAGGCGTCTATTATTAGTGGATACTGTGGGCACATGGCTTCTTGACTAGGCAAGCCGTGTAAGTAGCGGCAGGTACCAGCAGGATTCTGGCTTAATTGGGCTTAGTTTCACAGTGCGATCCTAGCTGAGAGCTACTTTCTCCAGCGTCTTCGCCACCACGTTTTACCATCTGATCCGTCATGGAAGTAATCTACCCGCGCATGAAATTCAATTTTGGGTGCATTGGCCTGACGGGTCTCCTGACGCCCAGCTCATCAGTTCACCAGCTTTTTCGTTTTGTTGACAATTTTTTGAGCTCTTGTTTGCGTAGAAACGGTGCCCCAGACTTGCGATTCAGGCGATAGGCTATTCAATTGCGAGAACGCAGGCGTTGAGGCTGTGGGACTCCGAATTCGAGAGGTCGATGATGGAAATTCCGTTACGCAGTCCGTCGGGATAGCCAACGAAAATCCGGCGCTGTGATTTATTCAGCTACGGTCAAGTAGTGTAGAAGAAGACGGACCATGAGATGGCTCACGCTCATCCCCGAAGATTCACGTTCGCTCGCTATCACTGACTCTATTAATACGTTAGCAGTGCTCATCCTTGATCAGTGATTGCATGCACGCCACGAGACAACTTACCGGTGCTGCGTATTTCCACAGTTTCTTCTAGGGGTCGCACAGCGGTTCGAAATGAAGGTAGCATTTCATCAAATGATTTGTCGCACGACGCATTGGCGTCGTGAAAAGCCATGTCCAAAACGTCGAAGGTGCCAGCTTTGCTAGTGGTGGTTCGCAAAGCTTAGGCGCACGGCCAGTTTAGTGAGGTGGCAAGCAAACGGACTGGTAGTTTAGCACGGCCGAAGTAAAGAAATTTGCCGTTCAGTGTGGCGAAGCCGAACGCACCGAATGGCCAGTTTGGCGGCGTCCTACTGCACTGGCGGCACCATTCGGAGCGCTGAGTCGAGATGCCTCGGCACGGTGCGGTTGCTGCTTGACGCTGGCGCCGACGAGGATGCAAGCGACAACTACGGCCGGACGGCACTGCACTATGCAATGACGGCGAATGAGCCGGACATAACCAGACTACTCATCGAGAGAGGGGCTGATGTGCGAATCAAAGGCAACCGGGGTAACACGCTACTTCACAACGCTGCAGCTGCTGGACACGGAGACTCGATACTGCACAGTGAAATAGTGGCGAAGCGCCAGTGATTCCAGCTGCCGTACATAAAAAGACATTTCCTTTGGTTGGGAGACGGACCTCCTTTTAATCACCATTGTTTCCTCCGTCAATACATCAAACGCAGCGTGCTCGACGACGAAGTCAGGCGTCAATTCCGCTGAGTCGATATGCGGTGTAACTGAGATTACACAGAGCATGCGTCTCCTACTCGTCGTGATCCAACACCTCGCGGTTCCTGCGCCGCTAATTTAAGCCATATCATGTCACGCGTCGTCCAGCCTTGATGAGCAAACTCTGTAAGACGACTGCCACAGTCATCATCTATTTCGTGCAACATGATTTTATAGTGTTTCGTAAGTGTTGCTGCCGTAAAAAGCGAATCCAATTTGGTCTCAGTTGCAAAGCAGCGTGTGGATAGGGAAGCTAGTTGTAGTCTTGACATGTATCTCCTTGGACGACATTTTGCCTAGTTTGATGGTACGTTTTGATAAGACGGCTGCACTACCATGAAGCTGTAGAGTTTGTGGGGGCTTTGGCAAGGTAAAGTATCACTCCTCGACACACAGGTAGTTTATGAGAGTGTCTGCTTTTCGCCCAGTTTCCACCAGTAGGTCGAGTTGCTTAAACTGCCTATGTTGATTCTCTAGGAAGTTTAAAGCCGAATCGCGAATGATAAAGCCATCTGCTCTGCCAAGCTCGCACCTGAAATGTTTCTTATTTGCTATGAAGACTTTTAGGAAAATGTTGATATCCAATCGGTATCCTGGCTGGCTCTGCATATACTCACGGAGCGATCGATAGACCCCTGCACAGCGATAAGGTCCGTTAGTGTAAGGCAAGAAACAATCGTCTCTGTAACCATAGATGTAAAGACAACATCGAGACTTTAAGGTTTAGACTAGCCATGGTGACATGTGTATTGGTAGCTGCGAAAGACGAGAAAAGGATTGCGTTGGTGCTTGAAGGCGGGGTTGGCCAGCCAGGAGGTGTTGGCACGTGCATTGTGTCACGCAGGCACTTGTTAGTTGATACTGGCGATTCTCGTATATTGAGCAGTAGCGCCTCCAGCACTCTCTCATGGTGATCATCTTGCCTGTGTATTGCGCCACGAAACGGTCACTCTCAATCGCCTCGTTGACGAAGAGCCCGAAGCACTCACACCGGCTCCCTTCTTGAGTGGCCAGACTGTTGGTGCAAAGCGATCCAATTCAGCAGTTTTCATCGCATTCGTAGCACATGGTGCGACTTTCGCACGACTGGCGGCAACCGTGGGCTTCGTCGCAGCTGCAGTAGGCTTTTCGGGGACGACACCGGTCGCGCCAGCTTTGTTTGGGCTAGCCTAGATATCTTGTTGCACGAAACTTCTATGAATGGCGTCGGCTTTGCACTGTTCCCTTCACGGCGTGCTTTTGTCGTGCTAGAAATTATTCACTGCCTTTGAAGCACCTCTCTGACTTTTGTCTCCGGTCCTCGATGGCGTACCTCTAGCCAGAACAAACCCACAAAACTGTACAACAGCCTCTGCTGGCGTTTACGCAAAATACCATGATAGATAGCTGACCGGCTGTAACATCGTCCGTGCGCAAGCCCCGTTTCAAACTTCGTCATAATCTACGATGATGGAATTTGTATATGAGCCTGCTGCCATGACTTTCGGGTGCAGTCTTTCGAGGTGAATGCAATGTTTGAGGTGAATGTAGTCGTTCAAGGTGAGTGCGATCGTTCGATGCGAGTGCAGTCGTTAGAGGTGAAAAAGCCCTGACCTAACGCAAGTGGTACGACATCAGACAGAGTGCCGAGTGGGCAGCCCATGGAGCGAGAGCCCCGATTTCGTCTGTCTTCAGCCAGCAATATGCTTGGGATGAGGTAGTGATGATGGTGCCGTGCAGGCCAAAAGGAAAAGCCCCGAGCCGCAACGCAGATGGCTTGCCCCATCACGACCAGGCTCAACCCCAGCAGGCCCAGCGAAACCTTAGATTACCAAACCGAACCTCGCAAGGCTCAATTTTGCCTCTTGGCATTGTAGCATCGGGTCCTCATCCGCTTTCCTTCCGAGACTTATCGTTGGACCATCTTTGTCTGACTTCTCTCATGTACGGCCATAGCTGAGTGATAAAATTTGCAACCCGTTCCTCCGAGAGATAACCACTCGAGCGCCTGAGTAGTCAGTAGTTGGGCTGGTGACAACTAGTGAACTGCGGGTGCTGTACTTTTTCTGGGCTGTACAAGTTCGGAGTAGAATGTGCCCTTGATCTGTTGCACAAAGAAAGGCCATGATAATGCGGCCTATGCCTACACTCTAATAGAGCCGCCTGCTGTCATCGTTGCGATTATTTTGTTGTCGGCCACACCCGTGAAACTCCACGGCGCCGGATCCGCCGTGACTATAATAAAAATGGAAAACAAGGAGAGAAGATGCATAAACTCCGAATTAACAGGCAACCCGGTCAAAAGCAATAATTGTTAAGAACTGAAGCTCTGTTTCATAAATAAGCCGTACCGAAGGATGAGAGTGTATCGGTTTGTTGAGGCCGCCCGCCATTCCTACATACTCACAATCGGGAACGCAGAAACCTAAGAAGCCTGAATAAAGGCGCCCCTTTCTTCATGGACACTTGACATGCGTCGCTTTCGGCATGTTGCAAGAGTCCACTAACGTTCTAAAATGGAGTTTCGCATGTCGGACATTCGAAGTTGTAGTCCTCCGTGGAGCACTCATACCAATCGGATGAGTCGCATTCAAACGCTAGTCTTGTGATAGAGTCACAATCGACAGCTAACTCGCAGCCGCCATTCTCCATGTGCAATATCATGTGTGATTTTCTGGTAAACTTTCGATTGAATCCAATGCATTCAATGATCCTCGGTAGGTGCGATTGTTGGTGCTGGAGAGGTTAGCAGCTCTTCGTGCAACGGCCTCAAATTGACCATACATGCTTAAGATTGGATAGGCTGTCGAAGTATTCTGAGCGCTGTATGCACAAATTATGATCATCGACGTTGTGCTCCTGAAGCTGCCCCTGGCTCGCAAACCTTGCGTTGCAAGGCCCGCACGTGAAATGGACGCGCTCCAAATGGTCGTTTAAGTCTTCTTTACTGGGGTAGTCAACCCCGTTGTCACACTCTTGGCATTCATGGTGTCTCGGGGAATTTCTCAGATGTTGACGGAGAGCGTCAGGATGGGCCAAGTTTCTGTTGCATCGCCGGCAGTACGCATGTCTGGAAGAAGTGTGTCTTGATGCTGCTGTAGCGCTCTTTGAGAGACGAAGGGCTTGTCGCAAAGTTGGCAGTAGGCCATTGTCTTCAAGCTGACTTGAGAACTCGAAGAACGAAAGAGTCGCGGGCGCAAGATGAGGGGTGATTTCCATCTCCATCTATGCCAGCTCAGGTGACATCCGCGATATGCAGGCAGCCGAATCTCGGACGACATTCGACTAGCCTCCAGTGCTAATCCATTTCTATAGGACTGTTCCCCTCGACATATGTTTTTCCTGCTGTTGGCCGCTCCTAAAGTCTCTCATTGCCGCGCCAGTCACTATGCTTCAATTATGTGGCATCTTTACATGGATTGGGTGAAGGCTATCTGTCAGAAAAGGGCACGCTGCTCTCAGCTACACTTCTCATAACTTTGATGAAAGCAACAACCTGCAACGTCCAAAATGCCTGCAGAAATCACCGTGCTCGGTCCCGACGATGAATTAATTTATCATCATGCGGCAGCCAGGCGATCGACGTTGGTAGAGGGCATTTTTCTTGTCCATCTCTGCTCTTGGCAACGGGGCGGCAGGATTCTGCTCGTTCGATGCGACTGCCGCGGTTGCCGCCTGCCATCGTCCTTGGCGAAACAATATTCTTCGTAGGGTGGGGTAAGTCGCTCCAATGTATTGATGCTTGTTCCAAGTCGCTACGATTGTACTGGCTGCGAGCTCGTCATCTCGCTGTTGATTGTCAAACAATTTACGTCGTCGCATGCGTCGCCCCTCGGCAGTATTCGGCTGGGGCTCATCTGTCTTAGGCTCATCCGTCTTGGGCGTGTCCCCGCCAGTGCGGTCGAAAACTACAGTCTTGGGCATCGCTTGTCGACCACAGATCATCATGGGCAGGGTAATAGCCATCGACCTGCACAACGTTACAAGTCCTTGGGGCGGC
>NW_017387455.1:0-6538 GCF_001636725.1 Cordyceps fumosorosea ARSEF 2679
AATTGCGTGAGCAGTCTTTTTCCAACCTTTCTCTTACATCTACACTGATACCCACCTTTGTAAAGGGAATTTTCAGCCACCCAAACGCACGCCCAGTAGACAGCAGCACTGACTGACCCGTTCAGCGCTCTTGCGCAGCCGTGGGCACTGGCGATTGACCAATCGTCCACGCCCGTGACCGGCGCGAGGGGCCGCCGACAGTTTCCAGAAGGCTTCCGTCATGATGCACAGGAGGAGCTCATGAGAGGCGCCGCTCTGGTAACAAGACGCATTCTTTTGCCCGGCAGTAGCCCAGTGCGACGCTCGACAAGCGCCGCCAAAGCTGGTCACAGACAACGCCGACACCTCGGGAGAGACGTTAATCCAAACGCCAACTAATATCACCTAAAATACGTCGGGCTTCGTGTATGAACATATTCGTAGTGAGCGGCGGACTATTGTTTTGTGGAAACCATAACCGAGCCGGGGCCAGTGCGACTTAAGGAGTCCACTAACTATGGAGCATAGCATAACGTTGTGGTAGCCCAGACCGTGCCCACGCACACCACCCGCTACCATCCATCGGGCAAGACCAGGGTAAAACATGTCTCGCGCGGCCTACGTTTGTGCCGATTCATGTTGACGACGCGCGTTATTGAGATGACTTTCCGACATCATCGACTCGGCAAACATGGGCACCCGCTGCTGTGGGGAAGGACTGCGAGGCGGTGCCGACTTGGTGGCAGGGGAGCACGTGGAGCTTATCAGGTACAGCAGGATGGAGAAGTACGTGGAGAGATTTACGGGCAGAGATAAGGAGCGAGTGGAAGTCTCCGGAGGTTGAGATGCCGTGGGAGAGCGGCCGATACAGAGGGAGTGACGAGCTGTATCGGTGTACCGAGGGCGGATGCGTGGGTGAGGCTGTATATGAATCTGGTAGAGACCTCCGGTATGTCCACCTATTTACACTTCAACTACATCCGAGAAGCTCATCTTACTAATGTGAGGTCATGTAATAGCCGTCATGCCAAGAAGCACTTCAAACCCGTGCTCTGTCCTGCCAGTGACTGTCGCAGCCAAGACCGCACGGCGGAGCAAAAGGAGATCAAGCGGCACTTCCAGGATATTCATGCAGCTTACACACTACACACTTCAACGGCCCTGTTGCTCCTTTTCGGACTATGGGAGAGAATTTGTACGTGTCGAGTCGGTGAGAAGACGCATTTTAGCGGTACTTCCTGGCTTCATTCACAATGGAGGAGTGAACGTCATGAGATGACACCGATCTACTTACAAGTCAATCTTTTATCTTTTATTTCCGTGATGCCAGGCCATTTTGACTACAATAGTGCGCCGACTTCTTCGTCATCTGTATCCTGGTTGCCGCTACAAGTCTGTGAAAGTCTCTCCTCATGCAGCACATCATCCTGCACCTCGTTCAGCATACCAATTAGACCCCCGGTATCCTGTCCCTGAAGCCCCAGTTCTACTTTCTTCTCTTCCCTCTGCTCCATAGCATGTAACAACTCGCGCTCTGCTGCCGACTCAAACCCCGAATCGTATGCCCCAAAAGCAGAGGACTGCTGCTCCCTATGCGCAAAACAACCCTTGTAGAAACCATCCTCTAAAGGCGGCAGCGTCGCCACGCCCGTTGTGGTATCTGCGTGCCATCCCGGCGGCTGACTTCTCCCCCATATCTGCGCGAGAGCCTCATCCCTTACCGCCTGCGTAATCTTAATCATCAAATCCCGTTGTCGATTCGACGCGGGGTCGCCCTTCCGGAAATTTGCAGTCACGGGCGGACCCCAGTTGAGGTAGACCTTTTCGTGAGATTCCGGAACGACCATCTTGGCGGGATGGTGGGTGAAGTACAGCTTGCAGGCAAAACACGCAGGCTTACTAGAGTACACGTACCGATCGTCGTCGAGAAACTTGAGCTTGTGTTTGTAAAAGTACTCCAAGACCTCAATTTCGCTGTGCACCGACGGGCTGCATGTGCGGTTGGCGTCCATGTAGCGCGTCAACGGTCGAATGGCAGAGTCCTGCTCCATTTGCACTAAGATCTTTTGCGTACGAAGGAGATCCTCGTCGTCGCTGGGGCGGAACATGCGACGCAGGATCCGCGGTAGCGTGGTCTGGTGGTCGGCCTCAGGCTTGAGAACGCAGGGAAGAGAAGTGATGGCCTCGACGCGCGCGCGAGCGAGAATATCCTGCATCAGCGAAGTGTTAAGCAGCAACGAGAGGGGCTTTCTGATGCGGGCAGAGAGACGGCCGATGGCGTGTCTTGCTCTGGCGAAGCAGCCGCTCTGGTCGTGAGGCAGACCCTGAGAGGCATAGCTGCGGTGCTGCAGCTGCTCCTCCTGCTGCATTCTTGCCATCATCATTTCTGACGTGGAGGCTCGACAGATTTCAAGGCACACTTTGAGATGACTAGCGGTTGTGTCTTCATCTCTCAGTAGGAGTAGCCGTAGCCAGTTGATGAACTCTTCATCTGCAGACATTCGTCAGTCCCATCATCCCCTCACTTTCTCATCCTACTTATGCCATCGCCACTTACCAACTGGCCGGCCCGAGCTTTTCGACTCTCGAATGCAGGCCGGAATAGCCACTCTCAAATCGGATATGTACGTGTTGATGCGCATCCTCGCATGGCCCACGCAATGTTCCAGAAACCTCTGGCGAAAATCCGGCTCCTTCTCCTTAGCCGCGGTCGCATACTGCAGCAGCATCGTCAGTGATCTCTCCAGCATCTTTTTGCACTTTCTCGACTTTTTCGATGCCACGAAAAACACCACCTCACCTCCCTCTTCTACCTCTGCAACCCCAATTGCGGTAAACATCAGCGGTCCCTTTTGCCCGTCACATATAAAAGCAAGGTCGCGCATAAACTCCCTGCGCAGTTCGCGCTCCGGACAGCGGGAGATGGGGTGCGGCGCGTGCAGGGCACGCGTGGGGTCAAGGCTGTGGAGGAGGAAGAGGGCTTCATAGAAGCGGGAGAGAAGGCGGCTGTAGGGGTCAAGACGGGGTTTGCCGACGCGGCCCTGCTCCATGGGGAGGGAGAGCTGGAGTGTTGTAGATGCAGACATGGTGAAGATGACGGTGGAGATAGCTGTCTTCGAGAAAGAGAAATAATTTGACTGGATTTGACTCCTGGGATCAGATCCGATATTTCTAACTCTTTATACCTCTATTGAGTGAAGGATGGCGTCACCATACGTCAGAGGCCTACCACTAACGCCTTGCCACCATCGTGCGCCACCTGCCACATATCTTCAAGCCGCTTTGCTCTCTCTTCATAATTGTCAAGCCGCGAACTCAACCTGCCTCTTTCCTTTCTTCTCTTTGGGGTATGATCCTAGATGCTACCCAAGCCGCTCCTCATTGCATTTGTATAACTTTCCAGCCATCACATCTGCAATCATTACCATCTTCCTAACCAGGCATATAGAAGTCGACACGAAGGCGAACAAACTCTTGCTGCCCGTCCATACGATTGATGAAGAACTGTGGGCCTGTTACGGCATGGTTATTATGGAATAGACTACAGCCTTCAGAGGTGTTCTAACTATAACGTCCGGCATATATTATATTATAGCAACAGTGCATTGCTAGTGCGGGCTAGATGAGGTGCGAACAAGTCATGATGCACGTCGGATGCGCCCGCTAGTCGAATTTCTGGCCGCTTGTTATCGCATGTTGCTTGGGAGACGGCATCGTTGAACCATCTTCGGAGGTGGTGGCTTCAGCTTCAAGATGAGTGCAGTGGTCACTAGAAGCATTGAGTCAAAAGAAAAATCTGCAAGTCCTGCAGATCTCACGCTGTGAGGATAGCACTAGCCCAATCATAGCCTAACACGAGTGGTACATATGCATGTCGAAGGCTTGGCGGACAGAACCCCCAGTCATTCTCTCGAGCCAGGCGTACAACGAGTAAACTGTAGTTACGGACTGGCATTATCGTATTGTTTGTCTTAGAGTCTCCCCCCGCGTGGTGGTGCATTGCTACCGGCAAATGTTTGGCCCGTTACCCCGCTTTGGGTTTGAGTATATCTAATGCAGAAGTCTTCATCGCCGAAACAAATACCATAGCTCAATTCTATTTCGACATCACGAACTGTGAATCCTATCCAGTAACAAATACCGGCAAACATCGACCTCACATTGACTCAGAATGCCTGACTATAGCTATAAGAGCTCCGGTACCAATAGCAAGGTAAGCGCAACTCGCTTCTTTCAGGCGGTAGCACTATCATCTAAATGGCATGTGGCTCACTCGAGGCAAGGCAACCATGATTGTTCCCGCGACTACGTCAAAAGCGCCTCCAACTCGAATTCGTACCACTATTCCAATAGGTATGTTGTTACGGCTCTTGATACGAATGTGCTTGATGACTTACGCGTTTGACTCAGCGACGGCTCGTATTATTACTCGAACCCAGATGGCAGCAAATACTACGCAGACAGCAAGGGCGGCTCCACATACACTCCAGCCTCTTCAAACAGTAATAGTAGCGCCAAGAAGTAAATGGATCTCAAACCAGAACTTGTGCTCGTAACCTGCCTGTACACCTAGCATAGAGCGGAGCATCGGCCATCGGCCATCGATCGAACTACGTTCAGGTTTCATTCATTTGCGGCACAGACGAGCGCACGCCTCTGTTCGTTACCTATCGTCTGGGTATACCGGCATGTGTCGACTGGCGCAGATCGACTGGCTAGAAAGGCATTGGGCGTCGAGATCGGCGATGATCTCGCCCAGTTCTGTGGGCTGCCTACATGCCGTGGCTAGTGGTAGGCCTCCCCAGCCTTGCACCAAGCCACTATAAAAGCAAGTGTCGACAGGTCAGTCCACCCCCGAGTACCAATCTTCCATCGACCTTTGCCTCAGTTTGTCGCATCGTGTGGCGTCACTCAAGCAGCTATGGATAGTGGCGTCGGTGTTGACGGTGACGATGACGCACCTGCTACAATTGATCCTCGGCTTCTTGTGGCTGTTCCATTCGTGAGCTCAGACATCCGCGAATTGCATGAAAACTTCGAGCAGGAACCAGACCTGGGTGAAACCGGTCTCGCGGGAAAAACCTTGGAAGAGAATACTGTTGCAGATACACATTCTTGAGATGTTCCCATTGCATCACCTTCTCCCCAATTTACGCCGCCGCCCGCTTCCTTGTACTACTGCGAAACGCCTGTTTGGCTTCACGAAGGTTCGCGCATCGATCTAATTCAGAACGATAATTTAGTCGACTATATCAAAGAGTTTGTTGCGAGTTTGCAGCTGAAAAAAAACAAGCGATGGAAATTTCAAGAAGTATATTTGCCATGGGACGGTCAGAAATACATTGGGTCGGCAGGCATGTATCATTGCCCCGCGCCAGAGTGCCCCTCACCACCGTTTCCGCTCTCCTGCGATCTCCGGTGCGTCTTCTGCTTACGACTCAGCTCTACTGCTCTTCTCTTTGACTTCAATTGGTTCTTCATCCACTAATATGTATCATCTTAAAGTCATCACTTTAAAAACCACTACAGGCCCGTTATCTGTCCCGTCAGAACTTGCGAGCATCGATGCGGCGAGCAAAGAGAAATGAAAAGGCATTTTCAAGAGATTCACGCACCAAATACCCTTGAAAAGTGTCATTGCCCGTATACCGACTGTAGCAGAACATATCTACGTCGCGCATCTTTGAAACGGCATCTTGAGAGGCAGCATCTTGCATCGAGCCCAGATAGTTAACGGCTGCTTATAGATTGCACTCCAAATAGTAATAACCAGCAAACATGACAAAAAAATCCCTGCCTGATTTCTTTGGGCCTATAATGATGCGCCACCTTCTTCGTCCGAATTGTTCTCGTCATGAAACTCGTTGTTCTCGGATTCATGACTTCCTTGCGACGATGCACTGCGCCCCTCTGCAACATGATCAAGTTCATGTAGCAACCCCTCCTCCTCAATGGACGCAAACCCAGAATCCGACGCATACGCGATGCATGAATCTCCATCTTCATATTCGAAGATCTTTTCCTGAAGACCATGCAGTGACGGTACCAAAGTTGAGACACCCGTTGTCGAATCCGGGTGCCAAGCTGGCGGGACGCTCCTCCCCCACAGATGATTGACAACCTCCTTCCTCACGGTCTTTGTTATTTCAATCATCAAATCCCGCTGCCTATCCGAGTCTGCATCTTTCCTCTTGAAACCTTCCACCAAGGGCGGTCCCCAATCCGGATACACTTTCCCATGCGATTCCGGTACAATCATGCTTGTCGGATGCTCCGCGAAATACAGCTTGCAAGTGAAGCAAGCCGGCTTGCTACAATAGACGTAGCGATCTCCTTCGAAAAACTGTAGGTTGTTTTTATAAAAGTATTCCAATACGCAGATCTCGCTGTGCACAAACGGAGTGCACCAGCGTTCGACCTTCATGTACCACGTCAGCGGCTTGCATCCTGTATCTTGCAGGTCGACAAGGCCCTGCTATGCCCTGACGATGTCTGGGTTGTCTTTCGAAAACATTCGGCGCAGTATTCCGGGCAGGGTTGCGTGAGAGTCCATATCTGG
>NW_017387456.1:0-6521 GCF_001636725.1 Cordyceps fumosorosea ARSEF 2679
AATTGCGTGAGCAGTCTTTTTCCAACCTTTCTCTTACATCTACACTGGTACCCACCTTTGTAAAGGGAATCTTCAGCCACCCAAACGCACGCCCAGTAGACAGCAGCACCGACTGACCCGTTCAGCGCTCTTGCGCAGCTGTGGGCAATGGCGATTGACCAATCGTCCACGCCCTGACCGGCGCGAGGGGCCGCCGACAGTTTCCAGAAGGCTTCCGTCATGATGCACAGGAGGAGCTCATGAGAGGCGCCGCTCTGGTAACAAGACGCATTCTTTTGCCCGGCAGTAGCCCAGTGCGACGCTCGACAAGCGCCGCCAAAGCTGGTCACAGACAACGCCGACACCTCGGGAGAGACGTTAATCCAAACGCCAACTAATATCACCTAAAATACGTCGGGCTTCGTGTATGAACATATTCGTAGTGAGCGGCGGACTATTGTTTTGTGGAAACCATAACCGAGCCGGGGCCAGTGCGACTTAAGGAGTCCACTAACTATGGAGCATAGCATAACGTTGTGGTAGCCCAGACCGTGCCCACGCACACCACCCGCTACCATCCATCGGGCAAGACCAGGGTAAAACATGTCTCGCGCGGCCTACGTTTGTGCCGATTCATGTTGACGACGCGCGTTATTGAGATGACTTTCCGACATCATCGACTCGGCAAACATGGGCACCCGCTGCTGTGGGGAAGGACTGCGAGGCGGTGCCGACTTGGTGGCAGGGGAGCACGTGGAGCTTATCAGGTACAGCAGGATGGAGAAGTACGTGGAGAGATTTACGGGCAGAGATAAGGAGCGAGTGGAAGTCTCCGGAGGTTGAGATGCCGTGGGAGAGCGGCCGATACAGAGGGAGTGACGAGCTGTATCGGTGTACCGAGGGCGGATGCGTGGGTGAGGCTGTATATGAATCTGGTAGAGACCTCCGGTATGTCCACCTATTTACACTTCAACTACATCCGAGAAGCTCATCTTACTAATGTGAGGTCATGTAATAGCCGTCATGCCAAGAAGCACTTCAAACCCGTGCTCTGTCCTGCCAGTGACTGTCGCAGCCAAGACCGCACGGCGGAGCAAAAGGAGATCAAGCGGCACTTCCAGGATATTCATGCAGCTTACACACTACACACTTCAACGGCCCTGTTGCTCCTTTTCGGACTATGGGAGAGAATTTGTACGTGTCGAGTCGGTGAGAAGACGCATTTTAGCGGTACTTCCTGGCTTCATTCACAATGGAGGAGTGAACGTCATGAGATGACACCGATCTACTTACAAGTCAATCTTTTATCTTTTATTTCCGTGATGCCAGGCCATTTTGACTACAATAGTGCGCCGACTTCTTCGTCATCTGTATCCTGGTTGCCGCTACAAGTCTGTGAAAGTCTCTCCTCATGCAGCACATCATCCTGCACCTCGTTCAGCATACCAATTAGACCCCCGGTATCCTGTCCCTGAAGCCCCAGTTCTACTTTCTTCTCTTCCCTCTGCTCCATAGCATGTAACAACTCGCGCTCTGCTGCCGACTCAAACCCCGAATCGTATGCCCCAAAAGCAGAGGACTGCTGCTCCCTATGCGCAAAACAACCCTTGTAGAAACCATCCTCTAAAGGCGGCAGCGTCGCCACGCCCGTTGTGGTATCTGCGTGCCATCCCGGCGGCTGACTTCTCCCCCATATCTGCGCGAGAGCCTCATCCCTTACCGCCTGCGTAATCTTAATCATCAAATCCCGTTGTCGATTCGACGCGGGGTCGCCCTTCCGGAAATTTGCAGTCACGGGCGGACCCCAGTTGAGGTAGACCTTTTCGTGAGATTCCGGAACGACCATCTTGGCGGGATGGTGGGTGAAGTACAGCTTGCAGGCAAAACACGCAGGCTTACTAGAGTACACGTACCGATCGTCGTCGAGAAACTTGAGCTTGTGTTTGTAAAAGTACTCCAAGACCTCAATTTCGCTGTGCACCGACGGGCTGCATGTGCGGTTGGCGTCCATGTAGCGCGTCAACGGTCGAATGGCAGAGTCCTGCTCCATTTGCACTAAGATCTTTTGCGTACGAAGGAGATCCTCGTCGTCGCTGGGGCGGAACATGCGACGCAGGATCCGCGGTAGCGTGGTCTGGTGGTCGGCCTCAGGCTTGAGAACGCAGGGAAGAGAAGTGATGGCCTCGACGCGCGCGCGAGCGAGAATATCCTGCATCAGCGAAGTGTTAAGCAGCAACGAGAGGGGCTTTCTGATGCGGGCAGAGAGACGGCCGATGGCGTGTCTTGCTCTGGCGAAGCAGCCGCTCTGGTCGTGAGGCAGACCCTGAGAGGCATAGCTGCGGTGCTGCAGCTGCTCCTCCTGCTGCATTCTTGCCATCATCATTTCTGACGTGGAGGCTCGACAGATTTCAAGGCACACTTTGAGATGACTAGCGGTTGTGTCTTCATCTCTCAGTAGGAGTAGCCGTAGCCAGTTGATGAACTCTTCATCTGCAGACATTCGTCAGTCCCATCATCCCCTCACTTTCTCATCCTACTTATGCCATCGCCACTTACCAACTGGCCGGCCCGAGCTTTTCGACTCTCGAATGCAGGCCGGAATAGCCACTCTCAAATCGGATATGTACGTGTTGATGCGCATCCTCGCATGGCCCACGCAATGTTCCAGAAACCTCTGGCGAAAATCCGGCTCCTTCTCCTTAGCCGCGGTCGCATACTGCAGCAGCATCGTCAGTGATCTCTCCAGCATCTTTTTGCACTTTCTCGACTTTTTCGATGCCACGAAAAACACCACCTCACCTCCCTCTTCTACCTCTGCAACCCCAATTGCGGTAAACATCAGCGGTCCCTTTTGCCCGTCACATATAAAAGCAAGGTCGCGCATAAACTCCCTGCGCAGTTCGCGCTCCGGACAGCGGGAGATGGGGTGCGGCGCGTGCAGGGCACGCGTGGGGTCAAGGCTGTGGAGGAGGAAGAGGGCTTCATAGAAGCGGGAGAGAAGGCGGCTGTAGGGGTCAAGACGGGGTTTGCCGACGCGGCCCTGCTCCATGGGGAGGGAGAGCTGGAGTGTTGTAGATGCAGACATGGTGAAGATGACGGTGGAGATAGCTGTCTTCGAGAAAGAGAAATAATTTGACTGGATTTGACTCCTGGGATCAGATCCGATATTTCTAACTCTTTATACCTCTATTGAGTGAAGGATGGCGTCACCATACGTCAGAGGCCTACCACTAACGCCTTGCCACCATCGTGCGCCACCTGCCACATATCTTCAAGCCGCTTTGCTCTCTCTTCATAATTGTCAAGCCGCGAACTCAACCTGCCTCTTTCCTTTCTTCTCTTTGGGGTATGATCCTAGATGCTACCCAAGCCGCTCCTCATTGCATTTGTATAACTTTCCAGCCATCACATCTGCAATCATTACCATCTTCCTAACCAGGCATATAGAAGTCGACACGAAGGCGAACAAACTCTTGCTGCCCGTCCATACGATTGATGAAGAACTGTGGGCCTGTTACGGCATGGTTATTATGGAATAGACTACAGCCTTCAGAGGTGTTCTAACTATAACGTCCGGCATATATTATATTATAGCAACAGTGCATTGCTAGTGCGGGCTAGATGAGGTGCGAACAAGTCATGATGCACGTCGGATGCGCCCGCTAGTCGAATTTCTGGCCGCTTGTTATCGCATGTTGCTTGGGAGACGGCATCGTTGAACCATCTTCGGAGGTGGTGGCTTCAGCTTCAAGATGAGTGCAGTGGTCACTAGAAGCATTGAGTCAAAAGAAAAATCTGCAAGTCCTGCAGATCTCACGCTGTGAGGATAGCACTAGCCCAATCATAGCCTAACACGAGTGGTACATATGCATGTCGAAGGCTTGGCGGACAGAACCCCCAGTCATTCTCTCGAGCCAGGCGTACAACGAGTAAACTGTAGTTACGGACTGGCATTATCGTATTGTTTGTCTTAGAGTCTCCCCCCGCGTGGTGGTGCATTGCTACCGGCAAATGTTTGGCCCGTTACCCCGCTTTGGGTTTGAGTATATCTAATGCAGAAGTCTTCATCGCCGAAACAAATACCATAGCTCAATTCTATTTCGACATCACGAACTGTGAATCCTATCCAGTAACAAATACCGGCAAACATCGACCTCACATTGACTCAGAATGCCTGACTATAGCTATAAGAGCTCCGGTACCAATAGCAAGGTAAGCGCAACTCGCTTCTTTCAGGCGGTAGCACTATCATCTAAATGGCATGTGGCTCACTCGAGGCAAGGCAACCATGATTGTTCCCGCGACTACGTCAAAAGCGCCTCCAACTCGAATTCGTACCACTATTCCAATAGGTATGTTGTTACGGCTCTTGATACGAATGTGCTTGATGACTTACGCGTTTGACTCAGCGACGGCTCGTATTATTACTCGAACCCAGATGGCAGCAAATACTACGCAGACAGCAAGGGCGGCTCCACATACACTCCAGCCTCTTCAAACAGTAATAGTAGCGCCAAGAAGTAAATGGATCTCAAACCAGAACTTGTGCTCGTAACCTGCCTGTACACCTAGCATAGAGCGGAGCATCGGCCATCGGCCATCGATCGAACTACGTTCAGGTTTCATTCATTTGCGGCACAGACGAGCGCACGCCTCTGTTCGTTACCTATCGTCTGGGTATACCGGCATGTGTCGACTGGCGCAGATCGACTGCCTCGAAAGGCATTGGGCGTCGAGATCGGCGATGATCTCGTGGGCTGCCTACATGCCGTGGCTAGCGGTAGGCCTCCCCAGCCTTGCACCAAGCCACTATAAAAGTAAGTGTCGACAGGTCAGTCCATCCCCGAGCACCAATCTTCCATCGACCTTTGCCTCAGTTTGTTGCATCGTGCGGCGTCACTCAAGGAGCTATGGATAGTGGCGTCGGTGTTGACGCTGATGATGACGCAGCTGCTACAATTGATCCTCGGCTTCTTGTGGCTGTTCCATTCGTGAGCTCAGACATCCGCGAATTGCATGAAAACTTCGAGCAGGAACCAGACCTGGGTGAAACCGGTCTTGCAGGAAAAACCTTGGAAGAGAATACTGTTGCAGATACACATTCTTGAGATGTTCCCATTGCATCACCTTCTCCCCAGTTTACGCCGCCGCCCGCTTCTTTGCACTACTGCGAAACGCCTGTTTGGCTTCACGAAGGTTCGCGCCTCGATCTAATTCTGAACGATAATTTAGTCGACTATATCAATGAGTTTGCTGCGAGTTTGCAGCTCAAAACAAACAAGCGATGGAAATTTCAGGAATTATATTTGCCATGGGACGGTCAGAAACACATCGGGCCGGCAGGCCTGTATCATTGCCCCACGTCAGACTGCCCCTCACCACCGTTTCAACTCTCCTGCGATCTCCGGTACGTCTTCTGTTTACTACTCAGCTCCCTAATGTTCTTCTTTTTCACTTCAAGATTTTCTTCATCTACTAATATGTATCATCTCAAAGTCATCACTTTAAAAATCACTACAGGCCTGTTATCTGTCCCGTCAGAACTTGCGAGCATCGATGCGGCGAGCAAAGAGAAATGAAACGGCATTTTCAAGAGATTCACGCACCAAATACCCTTGAAAAGTGTCATTGCCCGTATACCGACTGTAGCAGAACATATCTACGTCCCGCATCTTTGAGACGGCATCTAGAGAGGCAGCATCTTGCCTCAACCCCAGATAGTTAAAGGCTGCTTATAGATTGCACTCCAATAGTAATAACCAGCAAATATGACAAATAAACTCCTGCGTGATTTCTTTGAGCCTATAATAATGCGCCACCTTCTTCTTCCGAATTGTTCTCGTCATAAAACTCGTTGTTCTCGGATTCATGACTTTATTGCGACGATGCACTGCGCTCCTCTACAACATGATCAAGTTCATGTAGCAACCCCTCCTCCTCAATGGACGCAAACCCAGAATCCGACGCATACGCGATGCATGAATTTCCATCTTCATATCTAAAGATTTCCTGCTCTAGACCTTGCAGTGACGGTACCAAAGCTGAGACGCCCGTTGTCGAATCCGGGTGCCAAGCTGGCGGGACGCTCCTCCTTCACAGATGATTAACAGCCTCCTTCCTCACGGTCTTTGTTATTTCAATTTCCGCTGCCTATCCGAGTCTGCATCTTTCCTCTTGAAGATTTCCACCAAGGGCGGTCCCCAATTCGGATGGACTTTTCCATGCGATTCCGGTACAATCATGCTTGCCGGATGCTCCGCGGAATACAGCTTGCAGGTGAAGCAAGCCGGCTTGCTGCAATAGACGTAGCGATCTCCTTCGAAAAACTTTAGGTTGCTTTTGTAAAAGTATTCCAATACGCAGATCTCGCTGTGCAAAAACGGAGTACACCCGCGTTCGACCTCCATGTACCTCGTCAGCGGCTTGCATCCTGTATCTTGCAGGTCGACAAGGGCCTGCTGTGCCCTGACGATGTCTGGGTTGTCTTTCGAAAAGATTCGGCGCAGTATTCCGGGCAGGGTTGCGTGAGAGTCCATATCTGG
>NW_017387457.1:0-6450 GCF_001636725.1 Cordyceps fumosorosea ARSEF 2679
TAGGAACTAGATAGTTGAATCAACTTACTAGCGGCCTTTCACAATAAGCAAGGCGATGGTCAAGCTGCTGAGTAGCGTACCTGGGCTTACAGACGTATCCTGCAACTGAAGCTCGGCCTCAATTGTGCTGGTCGACTTAGCGTGCTCGTACCCTGGCTCCGTAGCATTGACAGCTGTCTCCAATGCGCTGTTGTTGGTTGCGCTGTGTCAACATCTGTCGGTTTGACATCAGCAATACAAGACTCAAACACTGACCTTTGGGGCTGTTCTCTTTTCGGCATCTCTTGAAGATGTCCCGGCATTGTGTCCCCGTGCTTGGATGGGCAGCTATTTGGAGCAGTCGCACTAGAGTATGAAGGCCTATTCTTCTGTCAACGATGGACTCAGAAACAGAAGCATTTACCCGCACTTGCGTCCTCGTATACCGCTTGGCTACCTGCTTAAAGATAATAATCATGAAATGGCACTAAATTAGTAACTTTGAGGTTCGGAAGATGATGAGGGAAATACAGGGTCCTGCCGAGTTTATATAGAGCTCCGAATCATCCTGGCCGGCTTGCGCATTGCGGCGCCGTATTTGAGCAATCATCTACGAAAGCTAGTGATGATTTCTAGGGTGGCTGATGCAAGTTAGGCACACTGTCTCGTCGTGGAGAGAAATCAGCGTGGAAATTGGCCAAAATAGACAAATGAGCAGGGATTGTGAAGGCTGTTTCGAGTGCATTTCCTGCTTGATGGTGGAGTTCAACCAACTAAAGCATGTCTTATTAGCACGAACAGGCGCGTACATCGAATCCTGCAGTTGCGGGAGCTTTAGTAAGGCACTATTCAAATAAGCCATAAGGTTGATAAGCCATAAGGTTGATAGTCTATCAAGATTATCGCCTATGTACTAGATTTGAGAGAAAATGACGTAATATGATCCCAGGCTCGGCTTGCTTTGCACGTGATATCCGGATGCGCTACTTTCTCGGCTGAACCTCGCTACAACCTAACTGGACTCTTAACACCGCTTCAACCCTTCTCGATGCATTGACGAATACAGACGGCCGGTGCGCTACATGGTTACTTGCTCTTTGTACCTGAAATACTACTGTCAGAATTCTGCTGGAGCCTAAATGTGCGTTGCAAGGCACTAGATGAAATGACTGCCCGACTTGGGCCAGGTGCCCCGCCTTCCCTCAAATAGCGTGACAGAAAGAAATCAAAGCAAGCGGGAATCAACCTTCTTATCGCTACGACTTGTTCACCATGGCAGTTAAGTTTTCAGTCGCCTTCTATTGCGTCTTTTGCTGACATTTGCTAAGAAAGGTGATGACGCCCTTGCTGGGCGCGACGAGCGAAACATTGCGAGTCATCGGTTTCCACCAGATGCTACGAGCGATCGAACGTTCAAATTCCAAGGACTGTACATATCAGTTTTCAACGAAGAGACACAGGACAGAAAGACTCTGGAGGAAAACGTCATGGAATACAAGGATTTCGAGGTTCCGAAGGGCTACACAACCTATGTTCGCGGGGTAGAGATAATGCGCTGGGAAAATTAAGACGAAATCGCATGCTTGACTCCATATATATCGTTGATTCTATAACCTTCGTTGTGGCCGCACCAAATGGTAAATGATACGTCTTGTGTTTCATCCTTTGGGAACAGCGTAGCCATACAGGCTGTGGTCCCATACCCTCTGGCTCGTTCTGATTTCCATTGTGCGCTGCTCAAGACGGCCGTCCGAAATGGTTGGGGTAACTTCAATACATTTTGAGTGGGCGCATCCGTAAACATATGCTTCATCTCTATAGGAATGGTCAACATGAATCCCTGCGCGTCAGGATTCGGCTTACCTCGATCCAGGCTTTGCTGTTGAAGCGAGGACCTCACCGTAGGGGGGCGAAGGTCCTGCGAACCGCAGTCCATGGCATGGAGCGGTTGGGACAGTTCTATTGAATGTCAGTTCAATCCGCGGATGGCGTTGTGCCACATACCAGAGACCAACTTCTGAAGGTTACGACATTCGCGAAGTTCCTCCTCGGCCAGTTTTGAAAGCGTATCGCATACTGCTAGTGGCCATAGTTTCCTGTCCGCCGGTTCTATGTCTTCGAGCAAACAGCTGAACATGTCATTTGACATAGAACAAGGATTCCAGTTAGTGGGAGAATAAGCAATAGCCCACGAAATAATCCCATCAGTACTCAGTTGCATTATCCGTTCACAACGTTTCTTAATCACTGTCTTCCTCCAGACAGTGTCTTTTGAATCAAAATTGGATTCAGGAGGCCCTTGGAAAATCAGCTTCATATTCCTGCGAAAAACTGCCGAGCTTCCGAAATGGCCACCGCTTAAAACTGCCTGAATCGCTGCCTGCGCTTTGGTTCGATCTCGCTCGCTGGCCTTCCAGATTTTTTCTGACCACAAATGCTGGTGTGAACCAGTTTTGGATTCAATTGTCGCCACTGCGTTTCGAAGAGTAGCAACAAGAGCTTCAAGTGCTTCATTTTGAGTTGCTGACAGTGACGTGATGCGCAACGCCGGGCCTAACAAATCCAGATCTGTGGTAATGCGATTGCACAGCTCGTCCAGCTCAGCCATGTTTAAATGCAGGGCGAACCAAGTAAAGAGTTGATGAAGGGTGTCGGTAAGCAGGTTTACGGTTTACTAGTATGATTGACTATAGGGATAAAAGACTACCTAGATTCATGGGCCACATGACCGTACCTAGCTTATCCACATCCCGCCGTAGCACTCGGCGATTGGCTGGCACGCGCTGCCTACGAGTTCACGCATCCTCTACGGTGCCCCACATCGGTTAAACACGGCTGCGGCAACAACAAGGTAAACATGGCTTTCGCTTCCCAGGCAGGTAAGATAATTATCAGTCCGGCAGTTCCTGCATTTCCTGCATTTCACTTCGGTAGTTGAGGGACTTACTTCCTCCTCAAGCCTCGGAATAGTGAGGTAGAGATCGTTCAGCTCTGGAACTCTGAGTTTTTCGAGATGGTATATGTATTTTTTGTTCCTAGTACAACACAGCTTCACTGTACTTGACAAAATTGAATGAGGACGGGCCATGATAAACGTTAGTCGGTTTGGTACCTTTTGAGCCCCCGCCTCGCAAAGGAACAATGCCTCGTTCAGCTGGAAGCATGCAAGCATGGAGTCTATGTTAAATAGGGTAGAAGGACGATCGCCTCCGCCGTGGTTTCGTCATCTGCTAAGCTTTGGGCTCCTCCTAAGATCGGGCCGCCGGATCAACTGCCTGGCGTATTGTAAGGATAGGGGGACATGGTTGGCAGGAGTGAGCAATCGCATTTAGTTGGATGGATGCTTGGATTAAGCGGTTCTTTTTTAAAAGACTGTCCGCGGCTGACCCATTCTTCAAACGCAACGGCTGCAGATAACGGAATCTTCAAATCTAAACTGAGCTCAATGTCTTGGCACCTGTTTCGTATTGATACTTAGAAATGCTGGCTATTCGACCGTGTTTTCACGCGCCATACCAACAATACGCGAGAATATCTTCCGTGTCCTGCTTGTCATTCGCTGTTTCTCTTGCTAGTATTTCACGAGCTCCCATAGCCCTTGCATCCGCCGCAGGAGGGCCGTATAGATACAGCCAGTCAACACTCACGGCTGCCGTCCCCGCTAGATGTTCGCTGACAGGTTCGCGCATTATGACCAGGCTGGCTGCACACACCACATCGTCGACCTTTCGTCTCATCCCTTGATTTTCGACCTCTAGCCTTGCTCTTGACCAGTTTGTGCGATCGCCACTGTTGTCGGCGGCTGCAAGTACGCGCCGGCACTCGTTGAAACTGCAATTGAAACGTAGTGATTCCGTCGATCGTCACACATTTCAATGCAGCGTTTTGCAACCGCCATTCGCCGAAGGATGCTGACGACGCCTTTCTGCACTCTGAGCCATTCTCGCTCTCAGATTCGGACAGGCTGTGAGAGGCGGGTGGGCTGAGCATGCCGGCTGTCTGAGCCCGTCTAGGCGATCGTAGCGGACGTCCTCCAGAGCGAGGCGTAGGGTTCTGACCGCAGTTGGGGCTCATGTCTGCTGCCTCATGGGCGACCTTCTGACGTTTGTGCGGTCTAGGGGTCTTCACCGCCATATTGTCATCGGAAAGACCGTCAGCATGACCATCGTCGGAACTGGTCACTGAAGGCGATTGGTCCGCCTTGCGCTTAATGGTGCAGCCGCCATCCTCGCCGTCGCTATTGCTGGAACTTCCGTCATCGTTGTAATCATCGTCATCGCCGTCATTACCGCCGTCGCTGTCGCTGCTACTGTCGCTGTCGGCATCGCCGGAGAGGCTGTCACAGTCACCATCATCAACCATGTTGTCGTCGCCATCGATAGGCGCTGAATCGTTGTGAATGGCGCCCTCATGTGGTTGAGTCTGCCGCGGCAGCTCGGCACGGCAGCTCGATTCACGATTGTCACGATGACTTGAGAGTGACTCGTCTGCGTCCTCTGCCTGCTCATGGCCTTGCACAGCCACCTCAGTAGGTATACTTGCTGAGCGCCAACTCGAGTCTACCCCAACCCTGGACGCCTGCCTTGGGGGGTCCGAGGGGGTGAGGGACGTAGAAGGTGAGCATTGCACGGCCCCATCCAAGTCGTCATTCACTGCAGGTCCTAATGAAACATCCCGCGGTGTATTGGGCACAGTTGTCATCGTTAATGCTGCTACGATGGTTAGTCTTGACATCCGTTTCGCTAGCTTTGCTGACGGTTTGTTAGGACTCGGAGACTGACTCACTTGGCGAGGTACCGTTTGGCCTTGTTGTAGTCTCCTGGCCGACATGTTCGGTTTTCTTGGGAGATGGAACGTCGTCGTCCATTTCACCGTCCGACTCCGACATGGACTCCGACTCCGAATCAGTTGAAATAAGTATTGCCTCATGTTGACTCCCGCTTGCCGCTCGACATGATCAGTTGAAATGAGTATTACCTCATGTTGACTCCCGCTTGCCGCTCGACATGAAGGAGCTTGGGACAGGTATGGAGACGTCAAAATCGGTGCAGATAGTCTGCCTTCGTGCTTGACAACTGCTGAGCATGTCGTAGGCGCAATGTCGCATTCTCGGCCTGCCACCGTGCCAGTCAAAGAGGTGTGCTGGTCGTGGGCAGAAATGATCGTCATTCTGCTGCCGCAATGCTTACCTCTGAAGGAAAAAATCCGAACTTACTAGGAAAGGCTGACTTCGGCTTCAATGCATGCCAAACCTATCGGGCTTACGCGCCCTTTAAGTAGACAAATGTCCAAGTTATTTGTTCGGACCTCGCTAGCCGTCCCAGCGCCGACAGCTCCAAAGTTCGCAAGAATGCCTCTCATGCCAAGGCAACGGCGGTGACCTCCTCGCAGCAGAATGAACGCAGCAAGCCCAGCATAGCCTGGTCGCAGGTCCAGCTCTGCACCAATCATGTAATTGCCGAGTGAGACGACGTGTGCTTTGCGCTTTCGTATCTGCATGACCCGTCCATGTGCTGCAGGTCATGGCTCAAAATGTCGGTGACACGTCACCTTTCGGTGCTGGTGAGTCGGCCCGTCTGATTGCGCAGGGCAGCTGAGAGTGCTAGACATGGCCATTGGACGGATTCTTGAAGCCGCGACCGTGATCGGCTGCTCCGCAGAATGACCGAAAGCAGGGCGCCAAACTCGGCGATGCCACCATTTTCCGACTAGCAGGAAAGCCACAACGCACATATGCCCTCTTCAGGGAGTCTATCCGAAACATCAAGCGTTCGAGACCTTCCTTGTGCCCACTCCCGTGACGTGTCAAGGCTGATCGTTTTGGTCTCGCGGTCTGCGAAGTCAGCCCACGGAGCCGTGACAGCCGGTGTAATTTCGGCAAACCAGGCTTACCGTCATACATCATGAGGCATTTTTGTGATTGGCCAAGGAAATGTCGCGGTTCATCACACACAGCTCAGCGTAGTAAGGGATCGGGGGGTGCCTGCGAGTAAGTGAGAAGAGGTAAGCGACAAGCACGGGACAGAATTGAGTTTTTGGGGGTAGAGTAGACATACAGACTAGGCAGTCTCTGCTTTAGAGAGCAGGGCAAACTCGACCCTGTGAATAGGCAAGAAGCTGTAGCACAGCCGCTGGCACCAACCAAGGACAAAGCACAACAAGAACAGCTCGCCTGTGCTTATCTGACAGGGACGGTCGGTGTAGGATCGCTCGAGCGAAGTAAGGCTCTAGGGGCGGCGGGTGGAAAGGAAAAGGGGCAGCATCGCAAGGGGCTCAGGCGCCGAGAGGAAGTTCATTGCGGCGGCGGGTTAAGGAGAGAAGAAGTCCAGTGTACTTGATGCAGCGGACGGGGGAGGCCGTGGTCTTTATACTTTGGCGGGCATGACGCGGTGGGGTACGGGCCGCGGGCAGGGGTGGGCGGACCAAGCGGCGTGGCGCGCGTTGCCTGTTTGGGGATGCCACCATTCCGGA
>NW_017387458.1:0-6276 GCF_001636725.1 Cordyceps fumosorosea ARSEF 2679
TGAACATGATGCACCATAAGCTCCCACCAGGGGTATCTCTCGGCAATAGTACAGGGCGATTCCACGGTTGGCGCAGGCACTGGGACTTCTCGGTCCATCCAGCTCTGAATACGATTGAGTGCTTCGTAGAGTGGCGGCACGCTCTGTCGTAGGAAGTAAATCAGCAACTAGAATTCAATAAAGTATATCTCTCTCTTATGAAGTTCGAACTTACGCTGCGAACAGGGGTTCTTATGACCTGCTCAAACCAGGCATTTGCCACTCTAACATGCTCTTTGACAGTGGCGAGCAGCCCGAGCAAGAAGACTGGTAGCAGAGGGGCATTGGCTGTGAACGTAACGCCTGAAGTTGGCATAATAGAGACGCACTTGGCCAAGTCTGCTATGATGCTAATGACCATGTGGTTGTTTCGCGGGAGTCTAATCGATGGTTAGCATGTTTTGATGCAAGAGGCAGACACCAAGACCACAGACCTAAGAAGACGGCACTGTAGATAGACTATTCCCGCCAGTCTCCACGCTTCCGCCGTCACGTCGATCATCTGTTTCGCTTCTTGAATAACGTAGCTCTTGTCCGTCTGGCGAATCCATTCAATCGGCTGGTGCCTACTTTTAGTAGGGCTCCAGTTTTCGCATTCTCTACTCCATTGACACATTTGCACAAGCTGCTCGTAGAGCATCTCCGCAGTCACAGGCACAATAGGCGTTTCGCCGTCTTGTAGCATGCGAGTGGAACAGTCAGCTACCTGGCTAAAGATGTGTAGCAGGCGCTTCGAGAAACCACATCCACCGTGGACTTCAAGCATGTCTGCCCCAGACTCATGTAAGAGGAACATGAATCTGCGTGATCCGGCAGTAAAGTCGAAAGTGGCGGGTTGTGGGAGGGGCATCATCACCTGAGCCAGAATGACAGCTCTAGCAACGATGACTGATTGCGATACGCGTAAAGCAGATACCTGGACATTCGACTCCGGGTCTGTCAACCGCAGCACCTCCTCCGCCTTTCTGAATCCCATCAACCAGCGAGGGGGGTAGGGGTTTGGGAGCCTGCGTTCCGTGAGAATCACATCTTGCACACAGAGCAATGACATCAAGGTGACTAGCTCGCTTGATTCGCTGTCGCTCAGATCGTGCATATCCTGGAGCAGCTCGCTGAGCCTGGCTACGGCGAAGGCAAATCCTTCGTTGGCTCGATGCCGTATAGCGTCAAGTGGCATATAATCATGAACATACACACCAGCGAGGGACTGCATGGCCATTCTAACACTCAGAATGCATAGCATGCTAGCGAAGAGCCACGGGTTGGTCTTCTTCAACAAACTTCTTCCCGGGCACCAGTTGTGGGTGTCTCAAAGGTAAAGAGTTAAAACGGGTTTCTAGTGAGATATATCGAAAGCAGAACTTACAAAATTCGAACAGCTTTCTGTCCGTGGAGTCCATCCGAGCATTATGCCCGAATTGTGGCAGGAGGAGTTGCGGGACCGTTGTGATATCATTCTGATAACATGATCGGAAGCTTCTTGCTGGTGATGGAAGAGATGCGCCGATCTGGGACGGCGGCAGGTTTGATGATCTTCGATAGGTTGAACTGCTTCCTGCCAAGAGGGTACTGGTAGAGGCCTGTGGTGCAGGGCATTGGCGCTGCAGCGGTGGCCGAGGCCAATTGAATTTGACATAACTATTGACTTCACCATCTGCTGGCCGAGGAAATTTTGGCAAAGGGGAATCATGGCCAAATAAGCCACTACAGTCATCAAATGGGTTGGTTTGAGGTCGCGGAGGCGATTGTGGTGACAGGAGCTGCGATGGTAGAGCGAAATCTGCACGCAAGGGTCAATCTCATAGAAAAGGGGCCATGAGTTTGCACAGGTAGATTTGAGAGACCCACCTGAGCATGTGTTCCACGTATCTGAAAGCATGAGCAAGCTCACGATATCCTCGTCGATGAAGCCGCCATAACTCGCAGGGCTTTGACCTGGTGTGACTATGCCGTGGTTTAATACGGCCGCCCGGACGGTGCTGCTCTGGAGGTTGGTGCTTAGGGAAGTAGCGCCCGGATCGCCGAGCTCAGCAGCGGATGAAGTGCGCTGAATGAGTTGGCTGGGCTGGGTCATGGCATACTGCTGCGAATCGGGAGAGCCGACGACTTGCATGTTGAATTGATATTTGTGCTGGCCGGGACCGGAAAAGAAGCCGACATCCTGAGGCGTGGGAAGTTCGGTTGGGACGGCGTAGACAGGCACAGACATGGCAGCCTGCGTAGAGTCGAGAGGAGACTTTTCCATAACGTCGGCGGAGAGGTCGCGCTGGGGGTATTGGTCATCGACCGTGGATGTCGTGCAGCAGAGTTCATCAGGGCAGCCGTCGTAGGAGCATGTGTATTGGTCCTCGCCTTTGTGAATACAGCGATGTTTGACGAGACATTGGAGCTAAAAAGGATTTTAGTACCTAAACAGGGAAAAAGAGGTTCTGGTGTGTCATACACCGGAATAGGACTTGTTGTAGGCTGTTTGATGATACATGAAGGAAGGAAAGAGGCAGTGGACGTGAGGGAGAAGGAGGAGTGCAAGACAGGGCAGTTTCTCAAGGGGTCTAGCCCGAGGCGGTTCGATGAATATATACAGCGAAAGCAAGGCAGCAGGATCAAATAAGAAGTGGAGTTAATCCTGAATCAGATGGACATGAGCGCGGGGAAAGAAGGTAGTGACAGGTCCTGCTGTGGTAGAGGACGTGCAGGGTCTATTGATCTCGAGTGGTTCGTCAACAGGGCGTTTAGAGCTAGATGTCAGTAGCTGCATGCCTCGCGCAGCTATTTCCGCCCGGCGGAATGTGTCCTATTTAGTGTAGAGGCATGATCTGGTTTACTGGGGACGACAAAAGCTAGTTAGTGTTCCAGCCCTTTTAAAACTAGCAGTGCGCCACAATTGATGCATGAGCAGTGTCTCGTATCTTTTTGGATGTGAGAGGGCAATACCGAATAAGTGCTCTACAAGTATGCTAGCAAATCAGATGGTCTTACTGCATCAGATACTTAGGCGGCAAAGCGATCTACACTAGGTAAAAAAAAATAGAGCTCCCTAAATAGAGCATACAACCACGCTACTAGATTTATCCTTGAGATTTCTAGACAGAGACCACCGTATAAGTACTATCTTTCTAGCCACTGTATGTTGTAGATCAATCTATGTCCATAGTTTAGCCACCATTAGCTCGACGATGCCTCCGTAGGTTAGTGTGGAATGAGCCGTTATACCTACGCTATACCGTTTTAGATCTAAATCTCACGTCCCGGTGGTTACTCTAGCAAGCATAATAACTAAGAAAACAAGTAGAAATAAATAGTCGCTCGTAGCGCTATTGAGTTATTGCCACGACTCAGTTCACTCCTTCAAAGCTCAGTGTTACCGTGCATGCGAGTTAACGTGCGTAGTTCAATCAACCACGAATACAAGCTATTCCTATCTGGCCGAGGTGCATACTCTACCAGCCGGAGCTGAATCCGCCCCTGTCGCTTACTAACTTTCGTCCCCCTCGTCCCCCTCGTCCTCCTCTTTCCCCGCCCATCCTCCCCTTCCTCCCTGTCCTCCTCGTCCGCCTCGTCCCAGTTGTCTTCTATCGTCGTTCGATCATCGTTATGCCACGAGGCACACGAAAGGTAGCAGATGATGTCATCGAGCTGCTCAGAGCTCACATCAACTCCTTCATCGTTAACATCCACTCCCTTACCAAAAACAAGAGTACGTTGGACGATTGCTACGATTTAGAGTTGTCGCAAGCTGCCACCACCGAGTTACCTGCCGCTACTAAGCCACAAGCCCCTGTGCCTAACGCGTGGTGGAGAGCGCAGAAGTACCCCAAGTTCCGACAACGAGTGAAGGAAAACTGCAACGAGACAATTCGAAAACTATGTGATATTTTTATCCGAAAAGACTGGATTAGCCATATGCGAAGTGGAGACATTAAAAAACTTCATTTATGGCTGGAGAATGAGCAAAATAAATTGCTATTCGATCGAGCAAAACAAGTAGACGGTAGCTGCTCCATACCGACTCTACAGTCTTGATATGATATCTTTAGCTAATGGCCCTTCCAGATAAATCTAGAGAGAACGCTTCGGAAAGCGCCGCGTCAGCTCCGGATGCAGTTCCCGTGCATGGAGAAGAGATGACTATTAAGAGCCTCGAGAACACGACATTTCCATCGACGGAGCAAGAAAACCTTTGTTCCTCTCCTGCAATTGCTGCGCCACTGGAACCATCCGCCACAGAGACCACGAAATTTCATGTGAAATGGTCAAGCCAAGGTATCACAGAATGTTTTGGCTATACCTTTACTCATGCAACCAAAAGTTGCGATGGACACAACATTACCATGATCTTTCCAGAGGTAGCTCAAGTTGGCTGCTTCATAACATTCCATCTGGATCTGACTGCGACACAGCGCCTGGCGCAACAACTCACTGGTATTTTAGTTTATCGCATGGATAATGGGCCACCTCGTTCTGGCATCTACGGGGCCACCATGACTGTGACCGGAGAAATCCAGTGGACGGCATTTACTCGCGACGCAATAGCCAACGCTCTTGGCCCCAAAACTCTGGAATACGTCGATGGTGCGCCTGGTCGACGTCTCGAGTTGATGAGCGGGATGAAATTCTGTACATCTGGTGTCCGAATAGTTATGGCAAAGGAGAGAGGTGAACTCAGCATCGCTACTAGCATAACTGCAGGTCAAAACATACGCGATTGCCTGCAGAGTCCGGTATAGTATCACGTCTCCTGGTGGATTTCGCCACCGTATACATACAAGGCTTCTCCTTTCTTCAAAATTCCCTTCCCTTTCCTTTCAGGGTATTGTGTTTGTCCATTTGCGTCCGAAACTGTAGCATTCCTCCAATAGATCATCTTTTCGTTTCCAAAGTAGACTCTGGCGTCATTTGCACTCCACTGGATTGTTTTCTCCTCGGCATCGGATAGGTCTTCGGGTTTAAAGGTCTAGCGATCCAGTTAGCGCGCAGCTCTAGAGAAAGCAATAATACGTACCATCGTGTCAGGTATGCGGCTACTCTTAAGGTTTCGTTGTCCACAGTCTTTTTGTTGGCTTTATTAACTTCGACCATTTTTATATCTCGTTTGTGCCATAACCATATCTACCTAAGGCAGCATCTAGAATGTAACTTAGAGGGGAAGATGAGGGGCGGCGTACACGTGACAGCGGACTGTCCACACTAATCACCTAAGGCTCAAGGGACTTAATGACCTCACACCTAAGGCGCCTATTTTCGTACTGTTGTAGCTATCTCTCTCGCGATGAAACTTAGCAATTCAAGAAACGATTCTTCGCGCCTACAGCCGGGTAAAAAAAAGCGCCACCATTTACGCGTCGCATTGTTTAGCATCCTAGTCAAATTCCCAGACATTCACCAAAATTTATGCGCGAGTGGTGGGTCGCCTTAAGATGTCACAAAAGACGAGGGGGACGAGGGGGACGAGGATCCTAGCGGTGGTACCGCTTGTCACCCGGGATCGTTTTGCTCCCTGCGCTCGTGTACTGAGTGGCGTGGTCTGGGCCATATACCCGGCTGGTCACTCCACATCGAGGATCACTCACAGATACTGTTTCTTGTGGTATTCATCTCTTCAACCACCCCCCCTACCCCCCTCCCCTTGCACATTTTTCCAGCCACCAAGCTAGTCAGAATCCTACAGGCGACCCGCGACCAGTTGGGACAATTTAAGTCAATAAAGGAGGAGAGGACAAAGACAAATAACATCCACTCATGTGGTCACTTCACAGCGGCGGCTGGGCTCCCCTAATAGCCTAAGCCTTACATTCAACTCGTCTGCCTGTCGTGGCTGACCACTCTTTAGGCACGTAATTTCGTATCCCTGATTTTCGTGAGTCTTTTCCTTACCCTCCCCAATATATTTTGAGATTATTCTAGTCGCTTGTTCAGACACCTAGTGCCTCGCCCCCCCCCCCGGAGACTCTATCATCACTTTGCGGCAGACGCAACGACCTCAGGGACAGTCACCGTCGCAGTCATCACCAGAGCGGCTGTCAATAGCATGACCCCTAGAGAACACTTTCCGACATACCTACCTGCAATCATAATTTATTAAAACTATTCTGTACACATGGGCAACAATCGGCTACTACTGGCTCCGAAGTCAGATGCCCCCCAAGTCTCTTTTCCTATAGCAAACCTTCCTGAGAAACGGAGACCTGTTTCGGCCGCGTGCGACGCCTGCCGTCGAAGGAAAGCAAAAGTGAGTTT
>NW_017387459.1:0-6199 GCF_001636725.1 Cordyceps fumosorosea ARSEF 2679
CGCGGTTTATTTTAATATTGATGGTGAACGGTAGCCGCCTGTCCATTAATTTTAGTGACACCGGACACAGCCAACCACGACAGTGGAGTATTAGCGTGCGCTTATATTTACTTCGTCACAGTAATGGCGGTAGCGTGATTGAGCGGGAAAATTCTAATGGAATTGAGATCATACATCTTGGTATCTATAGCTCCTCTTCCTCGAATCGTGGGGGGGATGGTGGCATTTGATTCAGCTCGCCTTCCCATAACCCTTCCGCTCCGGCTTCATGCCTAGTTTCAGAGTTATTTGCTTGCAAACTGGATTCTGCAACTGAGTTCGGATTGCGCTGAGGTTTAAACCGAGGTCGCCACTGAGGCAGGACGGCTTCAGCGTCAACAGCCTCAACTTGGCGTGGCTTTTTCTTCCGATTCTCTGTCCCCATGTAATCTCCGTCGTAGTTTCCATCATAACCTCGGTCCAGGTTGAGTGTTCTTTTATGGCCTGGACGTAATGATTCGGCTTCATTCCCGGTACGATTATCAGCGCTTTCGATGATGGTCGTCACGGTGTCTGCGTTCTGGTCTATAACGGGTACGCCCCGCGTCACTTTGCCCTTCTTGACTTTCTTCCGATTATCAGGTTGCACTGCGGCTTTACGGAGTAAGGTTTGTCGCGCCACGAAGTCATGCACAGCGCTATCTCCTTGTCGTACCTTACGTTGGGCCAAGATGCCTCGTCGTTTCTGCTCCTTCTTTCCTTTCAAATTGGCTGTTCCACTTTCTGTTATTCCTCCATTCAAAAACTGCTGTTCTTGTGCGAAATTATGGTCGACAGGCCTGGCTGTAAGGGCTAAGGATGATGTTTCTTGGCCTCTTAGCTCCTGTGGTAGCGCATTTAGGAGCTCGATAGGAGCAACAGACGGCGCGTCATCCAAATTGATCGGGGTAACAGCGCTTTCTATCGCTGGTATGTTGATTTCTGCCTCCCCTAGGCGTTCTAACGCTTGCTGCTGGGCGTGGAAGGCGTCACCTGTCTTTCGACTCGCTTGCGGGCGGTTCGTCTTTGCTACAGCACCATCTTTCCGTGCTCGGTGCAAGCCACTGAACTTGGTCCTCGTTTCCCGTGTCTGTGACATAGGGCCAAGCCGCCTCATACCGACGGCTGCCGTACAGCCGTCAGCTCCCTCAGCCATATCGATATCGTTGCAATCAGACATGGTGACATCTATTCCGGCGTGCGCCTCTTCACGCGGCTCAAGGTGGGGTATATGGGAGAAGTCTGCATTGCAAGGGAAGAACGCTTGGAACAAGTCGCTGTGGACGAAAAGGGGATCCGGTAATTGCGAAACCGCGTCCCGCGGTTTGTATACTTCAGCAATGAAAGCACAGCGCTGAAGCAGCTCGAAGGCAAGCAGCGGGGGCTTCCCAGCACGCCAGTCACGCTGGAGCGACGGCGACTTCTGCGCAGCGTTGGCGGGGGTGACGTGCGAACTGGAGCTTTTGTCGATTTTTGCATTGGAAAATCCCAGCTGCTGTGCCACTGCGTAAAGAGCTCCATAGTAATCATTCCCGGAAGTAAATTCAACTTGCCGTTTATCAATATCCAAAATCGGCCGTTCAGACGAAAGATACGGAAAATCTCGTAGCGCCGCTAGCAGGAGCACCAGGAAACTGATGTATGAGCTTGGGGGGCCGGTGAGGTCTGTAAAGACGCTAGCAGACACTTGGACGCGCTGTATTGTGCACCGCCAATCAGCACTCAGACTGTCCAGCAGTGATGGTACTGCTGGCTCGATGCAATCCTTCCTTGTAGTCGTTATTTTGCGGCATAGGCCCTTTTCCAGAATCTTTGCTCCGATTGTAATGTATCGCATGTTTTCATGGAATGTTTTTATGCTTGGAATCACGCATCTAAGGGACAAAATACTTTCCTTGATCTGGGCCCTTGTCGCTGCATCGCCGATGCCCCTGAACAAGACATGGTTGGCGAAAGCATCCTCAATGAAATCCCTGTCGGCCCTGCTCCAAGCTGGTGCTCTGTGCTGAAGCTGAACGACATCATCAGCATGAACAAGGTGGTAGAGACTCTCATCGAACAACATGATAGTTTCCCATATTTTCTTGATATGCTTCCAGTAGTTGACAATCGCGAAATCCAAATGGGCGGCCAGGTGCTTTGCCCAGTTCCCTAACTGTAAGCCACTCCAGTGCCCAGGGAACGAGAGCATAGAATCGAGTGCTTCCATGATATCAGGTCGTCTGAGCATGATGGACAATACATGTTTTTTGGAGGGAGAGAGTGCATCCATCCAAGCTTGGGCGACGGCGATATTTCCTGGCGTATCAGTCCGAGACATATGGAACCTGATGCTGCGGAAGGAATCCCCGTCGCACGATTCTTGCGGCTTCGCTATGATGGTCAGCTACATCTTGTGACGAGCTCTGGGTAGCTTACGAGGGATGCAATAAAGTTCCAGAACACAAGTGAATCCCGCGCCCAGAGTTGCGCTAGCATGATCTAGGCTATCTTTCGAATACATGCAGATAATCTGGCCAGCCTTGAGTAAAGGTGGCGGCTGTGCTGTTCGTAGCTCCATGGCGTCACAGCCGAGATCTCGGAGCAGTGCATCCCTGACGTCCACTGATATCAAGCAGGGGACTTTGAAGGCCTGATCTCGGAGTAGCAAGGTCAGATCTTGGGCCGGAAAGAGCGATTCCTTGGTTGGCTGGAGTGCTGAGAGCGGGGCTCGGACAGTGCCTTCAACAAATTGAGAATCCATGGCCAAGGCAAAGTGTAACGGTACACGAACCTAAAAAAATGTAAATGACAAAGATGAATAAAGGAAAAAATTAGCAGTCAGGAAAAGCTAGATTTATTTGCGGGTAAAAGATGCTACTTTTTAACTGAGATTTGTTTCTAAAACTCTTTTTCTAGGACGTTAAAATAAATGTCCCCTAATATAAGACGATTAGCGGCGAGCCTGGTGATACGTACTGTAGCTGCCGAGGCATATTAGTGCATACCTGTGTATTTATTCGGGAGCAACCTCCTTCTACTCAGGCTGACCCTCCCTCTCTATTGTTGGTGCTTACTCCCGCGGCAGAATGCGCCATGAGAAGCTCCTGCAGGTCTGCTCTGCCAGCCCAGGGCTACCAGGCCCATATCTGCAAGAGCACATGGAGCCATACCGTGTACTTGACGAAAAACCGCGGTCCTCTTTCAAATTTTTACTAGCCATTGGCGGAACTCAAAAGAGGACATTCTTTTCTCATGATTGCGAGGCCAACTCTGTTTCGTTATGGCTGTTGAAAGACTGTTGCCTGATCTTCGACGCCGAGCTTCACGGCAGTGAAAGCCAGTTGCCCCGCAAATTAGGCGGTCCAACCCCTGGCCACCATTGCTATCATCTCATCGCTCGCGGTGGTGGTACGATCCGCAACTCTGCATACCAGATCTACGCCGGGCTACTGTCGCCCTTTTGTGAAGCAGCAGTAGTATTTATTCAAGATATGGGAGGTCTGAAGAGAACCGTCGAGCTCCTTTCTCTTTGGGCTTTATGGTCCGAAGGACGACAGGCGCGGATGCCGTTGATCCTTATATGGGACCAGCCGCTCTCCCTCGAACAGTTGCACTTTGAGCTGACGGTGCAACTTCTTTCAGAGTTTCGGAACGTTGGAGATGCGAAATCAGCACGAGAGGCTAGACTGACAATTAACACAACATTTCAGCTCACCATTCTGAGCTCAGCGACATCTGCCTCCCAGCTCTATAGCGCTGTGTTAGGCAATCCGAGGCTAACGGGTGTACCTCCGACGGCACGGCATCTGAAGTCACTCCTCCGACGAGCAATAAAAAATTTCGCTAATAATCGGTTCTGCTTTCCAGAGTTGGTAAAGCTTAGTCGCCAACAGCGCCCCGTCCCAGAAAACCTCTGCATTAACGTCACCGAGCTGCTCTCGACCGCGGGTGAAAATTTGCGTGAGGCGTGCGGGATCATCGCCTCTGCGCTGGCGGTGGATGCCACGCCAGGAGATATGGCCTGTGAGAACCGTTGCCCGAGCTTGCCTGTGAACTGACACTGCTAACAGACGATAGGCTTCTCCCCTACAACGATTTTCGATGATTTATACTCTGACTACATAAATACTTGCGAATCAGGCTCAAACACCCCTGGCTCGTATTTTTGGATACGACATGATTTTTTAGAAATCTCATCCCTTTCCCAGCCAGACACCCTTCTTACACAACATCTGCGCCGGATCCAGCGATGGTGGGCCAACACGCCTCATAGCCGTCGCAGCAACGCTTGTGCCATTTGCGTGCTGAAGGCCCCACGATATGCACTTGATTGCGAGCACACATTCTGTGCGACATGTGTATCTCTGTATTCAGCTCCCTCAGACGGGTTGTTTTTAACTCCCAAAGTTTGCTTTGTGTGTAAACAGCCAAACAAGACAATGCTGCAGATGCAGCCTCGGACGGCTGGCGTGAGAAAATTGCGGCTTGGTGGACAAGTTCCAACAAAAATGCTCGAGCTTGTTAGAGGTATGCAACTGTCCCAAGGTCTCAAATACATAGCGTTCTATCAGATGTTCGACTTTGTTCAATCAAGTGAAACAGGTAAGATGGAACCTTCACGCTGCATTTCGTCGCTAATATTCTCAGGCATCTTCCTTATGATCGCATTATTCCACGAAAAATGGTCCCTTGACGACTGCAGGTACCACATCACCCGCATGGGTCGATATAATCGACGCCGAAACCAAGTTTCTTTTGGCAAAAAGCTCAAGTGGGATATTTCCCGCTTTTTGAACGGCTCTCGACCTTTATCGATTACGGAGCGGCCTCTCACTACAGGCTACGCCCCTGTGACCGAAACTGCCCTAGAAAAAAGGAAAGAAATTGTCGGTTTTAATTACGGCAGGGGAAAGGACGTAAACATTACTCTTTCTGATGGTGAAAGGGTTTTCAGCAAGATCAGCCATGTTTCAAACCTTGTCGTGGCATCCTTGTTCTACATTGAAGTTGCCACTGCGCCGAGATTCTACACTTCGCCCGAGCTCTGCATCATAAACATTTACTGTCGAATACCGCCAGGAGACGACCTAAGGGACTTTACCGCTTTTCTCAGACGAAGCAACGTTAGAATTATGTACAGGTGCACGGAAATTGAATACAGCCAAACGACTCTATGCGATGACTCCGTCCTCGAGGCATGCGCAGAGTCTAAGCCATTTAAGAGATCAATCATAATCGCACCGATGAGCTTGGATAATTACATTGATATTCAATTAAAATACTACACGGGCGAACATAGCACTCTTTACAGCATCAGCAATTGTCCTTACCGTTTCGGCGACTTGATTACCGACCAGGGGCTCGACTGCCCTTTTGGAGAATGGCCGGATTCCACTCGACGCAACACTTACATGGATGCAGAGGTACTCATATCTCAAGTCGATAGTCTTATTCATACACTAGAAACCTATATCTAATCTATTATACAAGGGTGCTCTCCATTATAAGTAACTGTTTATTAACGAAAATATTGCATTTCGTTGTTTTGCGGATAGAGGCTTGGGCTGGATTATTTCTGCGTCTCCGGTTGTGGTTGAGCCCTGTAGTGCGGCAGGGCATACGGTCGGCACGTACACAGCATCTGCAGGTAGACCAAATTCGGGTTCACCAATGTCTGGGAAAAGGATCGAAGGCGACATTGGAGAAGGAAGGGTAGGCGACGGCGGGAAATCATCGATCCACCGGCGAGGCGCTAGCTCAGCCTGCGTCGGCTCTGAGCAATCGGATGACCCAGCGGATGACCCAGCTGATGACGCGGGATTGGGAGGTGATGGGCTAGTAGTAGACTGTGTCGTCATCGTTGAACTCCCAATTTTGTGGTGACTTGTGACATCGGCTGGCCCGACAAAGTGACGCTCTGTCGACTTGAGAAGCTGCTTCGCAACACCAGGACGGGACTGATATCCGGAGAGCTGGCCGTCTGGTCTTCTGATAGCTACAACTATATCGACATTATATAGTTGCGCGAATGAATTGGCTTTGGTGTACATCCCCCGCTGTCGATTTGCCAAGCCGGCTCGGGGGTCCCGGTTTACTTTGGAGCGAGGTCGTCGTGGAGGCATTTTCTTTGGCGAAGGAAAGTGTTATGAAGGCGTTGGTTTGGAAGTAGAAAGAGAGACTGGCTAGCTTGAACAAAGAG